>NC_092690.1:30865033-31165866 GCF_964275005.1 Diadema setosum
CTTTTTTTTTTCGTGGGGATACCCCCTTCCATACCCTCACCCACAAGGACCTTTTCTATAAACTTTGTGCACTTTTACAGTGACAGATTTCCTAATGTTCCATGAAACGTATGCACAAGGTGTGTCACTTCAGCTAAAAGAAAAAAAAAACGGAAACAAAAATTCCGTTGGGTAGGAGGGGATATTTCCTGTCGATTAACCCTTTCCCCACTTGGTTTCTTTTTATAACTTTACTACACTTTGGGGGATTGACAACCTCCCAAGTTACATCAAAATTAGTTTTGAATTTTAACAATGCAAAAGTCCTTCCTATGCAGGGGCGTCAGTCCAGGGGGAAATGGGGGGGGGGGGAATAAACGTGTCATCCCCCTTTAATTCCCCGAAATAAGAAAAAAAATATTTTAGGATACACAACTGTCAAACTATTTTTATCCATTGTGCACATATCGTTGAATTTCGATAATAAAATATGTAAAATCTCCCTCGCGTGAGAGCCGAATACGCCTTTCCATACACTGAGTACGCTAAATATTGGGAGAGTCAACGTCCATGTATCGCTTCTAGGCCTACACAGTGATGTCGCAAACGCTTAACAAGAGCTGATTTACTCCGATTTAGTAATTCAGTTCATCTGTGAATATATTTGTCTTTCTTTTTGAAAAAAAAAATCACCAAAGTTACACACTAATCGCTTGATTTCAGGTCTGAAAATGCGAAATCTTCCTCGTGTGGGATAGGGGGAGACTCCCCTCCCACACCCTCCCCCGCTGGTCGATCCGCTCCTTCGCGCAAATATTCCACCTCCAAGTCCCCACCCCCCCCCCCCCCCCCCCATCGTGAAAACGGATCGACGCCCATGGAGATTACTGTTTCAATTGCTTGAAATCAAGAAAATTGAATTTGAAACCCAACAGATGTAAGAAATATCTACAGCATTGTTATAATATACATACAAAGAAATGAATAGAATTAACGTTTAACTGATTTCATTTCATTTCATCTTTGTAAGCAGGCCTACACATCACGGGGGTGTGCTCATTATACAGGGAAGAAAAGTGTGTGTGTGGGGGGGGGGAGGGACACCTGCTCTTCCACCCCCAACGGTTACACCCGGTCAATCTATGGACTTGAAATCGTGACTGTATTTGATGGGTATCCCCGATCATCCCCCCCCCCCCCTTGGTACAAATTTACTCCTCAACTCTCTCAAACAGAATGACAATGCTTTCTCTTCCCTTTTCAACTTCAGACCACCTTATCTTCTCGTCTAAAGTTCAAAGCAAATTATTACAACGCAATGATAACAACAACCTGACATACTGTACAATGTAATCAAGGGTACAACACTGCGATGTAAGATCTCTTTGTTTTCCATGATTTTTGGATATTACTCACATTTCAAAACCGATTTTCATCAAATAAAATGTCAACTCCACTTAAAATTGTATGCTCCTTTTTTATAATGTGGTTTGTTAGTATCTCGCAAAACATTTAAAGCTTAATCCTTACCTCAACCAATACTATACGGTCCCTTTAATAAAAGTCGTAGATTGTCGCCTTTTTGGATATCTCAGCCATTTAAAAGACCATTTTTTAATGAAATAAAGTGTAAATTCTCAGGTATCTCATCATGTCACAAACACGCATCCACACAAACACACGCGCGCACAAAAGTTGGAAACCTGCATACCTATCTGAACCAAAACGATACCATCCCTTTAAGATAAAAAAAAAAAATAAGGCCAAAATGCTTCTCTGTAAAAGCAGAAAGCTAGGAAGACACGTAGATTCAGATCCACAGAAACTGTCGAATTTATGTATAACAAAGAAATATAAGACGTATGCATTGCTAAGATTTCTCTATGGGGGACGGCTTTGTCATCAGAAGTGGCTGCAGGGGTGACGATGTTTAGCACGCCTACAGGTTGCGTGTTTGTATTGACCAAACTACTAGTAACATATCAACATTTATTGGTTTCTACTTTTGATTGTGTGTCCATACGCTAAAAGGGGTGTGCTATCTTAATAGCAAAGCAATCAAAGTCATGATAACAGACAAATACTTGTTAGTGTAACATTTCTGTAATTTTACTTTGCTTTGCTTTAAGAAAAAATATGACAAACACTTCTTCAATTCTTGAGATTTATGAGAGTTGAATAAGTGACAACAGTATGCATGTATGAGTCACAGCTGCCGATCCATGTCCAGACGATCGAGCTTGCTTGGAAGTACAAGCGATGAAATTGTTCAGGCGTGTAGAGATAACACCTTTTTTTGGCCCACACTGTGTATTGAAACAGGGTCAAAGAAAGAGAGAGAGAGAGAGAGAGATTAAGTGACGTAAAATTCTGGCCGACAGAGACTTTATGATATGCACGGTCACTAGTGGACGGCGAGCTTTCAGGTTGTCAGGAACAACCTTTGTTAAAATAACATGTCCTAAATTTGTGAATCATTCTGCAACGATTTATAATTAAGGGAAATCACTGGCAAGAGAATGTATTAAATTCAGGGAATGTACGTTTCCACTACTCTCCGCTTGCAGAACCAGGTAAATTGTGTCACTCAGGTTGAATCATTGTGTAGTCTGTTCTTTTTGTTCAGGATGGCAACTGCAAACGGGTGCAACCTGAAATGAACACAGTATCAGCCGTGCACTATACTCATCTCCATTCACCCAGTGGACCGGCTTTGCAGTGTATTACAAGAGGTGTAACTTGCTCAATTTGGTGTGTGTCTTTTGTCGCTAGTGTTGCCCTTGGCAACCGTGTTCTTACTCTAAATCATGTATATGGGTCAGAATTTTGAACGATGTACAATTGAGCCAAAACTACGCAAAATTTAAAAATTAGGAAATTCTCCAAATCATTTATCTTACCTGAAAGAGTATGATTCAAGCTTTAACATGAACCCGATTATACTAGGATTTTCCTATAGGAACAAGTTTTCATTCACCGCGGAAGTTTACGATGTCCAGAGCAGCGAACGTCCGTGAGGAAAAGTGCTGCACATACATTTGAATACCATTTAACATAGTTTGCAACAATCTGATTCAGTTTAAAATCGTAACGAAATATCTTAAGGGACATGTGTATGTGTTAAGAGAATATTAAGCTTGTGCTCTTAACCTGTACGTAATGGTAGACAACTGAAGATTTAACCAAATTGAACATATCTGTTGAAATCTTACTCGTTCGCTAAACTTTCTCCAATCTATGCGCATTTTACAGAAACTCAATATATGGAACTCTTTTTCACTGTCCCATTCTTTAATCCTTACTCTCAAATGATATGATACTTTTTAAAGATGTATCTGACCTAGGAAGTCTCTATAACACAACAAAAATAGCATAGTTTTCATTACGCAGGTTTGCATATATAGCTCACGGACGTTCGGAACAAACAAAATACTGAACAATGCAGTTCTCTTGACTTGTTACGCATTCTATTCAAAACAAACAGCGATTTCATGTCGAGAACAAACTCCTCTGCAAAATCCTAATTGAATATTGCTAACTATCAATTATAAAAGCCTGTTTATCTTTCCATGCTGCGGAATCAAATAAAACAATTTTTCCATCTCTCGTAAATAAACGTACAAACGTACGTGTAGTCTCACTGACGTAGTCCATCCTTCAGAACGAATATATTTATCAAAATTTCGTAATCACGAAGCAAAGTTTCAGGTCATACATTTGTTATCTAAAGTCTACAATGCAAAATTTGATTATAATGAACATGGTCACAGCTAAATATGACAAAGAATTGACATAGAAAAACAAAAGAAATGTGCTCCGTTATCGAAATACGAAGTTAAGCCAGGGAGGGCAAACAAATACGTTTCAATGTGTATAGGAAGAAATCCCTCTGCGTTTGCTCCTTGTGTTACACACTGTTACCGAAAGGAATTTGTGTTATTGTATTAGTCAGAATGGATATTAGCTTCGTCATAACAAGACACAGTAAGTCCATACAACTTGGATGGATGTTTGTGACTTCGATATTCTACAATATGGTTCGTTATAACAAACATTTTGTAGCGCGTCATTTCGGAGGATCGTTATTAATACGGTTTGTCAATCCGAAAATAGACTTAGGTTCGTATAATCATGAGGCTTTTTTATTCGGTGAATAATAGGAATCTCCGAAGGTTAATCGAAAGGTTTATTAATTTAAACATGAAAAATCAGGTTCGTTTATCCAAATGCGGATAAACAAAATCCCCCAGATTTCAAACCCTCATAATAATCGTGTTCACCTATACGAATATCAGGCCCATTCCACTTTTAGAAGAACGTACCATAGTGAACCTTAATATTTCATTTTCGAATTTACTGAATTAACTACAAACCCCCCTTTTTTTTTTCATTTTCGAAATAACAAACCTTTGCACATTCGGAGTAACAAATCTTTGGAAGAGCGAACGTATCAAAGTGCGACCTTAAACCTATTACTAAATCATCACTTTTTTAACATGTATTTTCAGAGTAAGCACAACAGCACAAACAACTTGACGATCTCTCTGTCTCCTAAATGTAAAGATAAACAAAAATATGGGACAGAATTGCAAATTTACATTGCTCAAGTTTCATTGATGAGTATAAAAAAGACAATGTCATGATAAACGCAAGATTTGCGTGTTTTCATCAATGATTGTATACTGCATTATTTTTGGTCGCTTAAGACATTTCGATGAATAAAAAGAAAAACAAACGCTCCTCCAGAGGAATTCGATATAACGGGAGTGCTCTGGCAATTCTTTTCTATGCGTGTTGAAGCTCGATTCCTTCTCTGTTTCTTCTCATTTTCATTCAACTGCTTCCAGTCCTTTTGAAAAATTTCTTCTTGACACATGCCCATTACAGACTTCTTCCGTCATTCATCCTTTTTGTTTTGTTTTGCTGTTTTTTTTTTTCTGTTTGGTCGCAGCATGTTCAGGCTACTTAGGGAATGAGAGAAAAATCGTTGTGAAGAGAAAAATAATAAAATGATATTAACTCTTTATGTGCCATGTTCGCACGTCCTACTCAGTCGACGGCGTGGCAACTTCGCATATTCCGCTCAAACGCACTAATCCGCTTAAACCGATCGATAAATCGCCTAATCAATCAGCGCTTTTCTCGCGCTTTTGTTCCTTTTACATACAGCTTGCATTCTATGCTTTGATTGACTATCAAACGGTGTTCCCAACTAAATTTGCGTGTAAATTCTAAGTTTCTCTTACGGTTTCATATACAAAAGTCATGCCTTTACAGTAATGTAGCAACTGGTCATTAGAAAATACATAGAAATAGATTTGTCATACAATTCATATCAAAGCAAAGCTTGGCATTCCTCTTCAACTTTGTTCACTATTATGTCCAGCTTAACAAAAATTTGTAGAAGTAATATACATTGGAAAAACATAAAACTTTCTCAAACATGACAACCTTCGTGTCTCAGAATAACGTGGCACACAGGGGGTTTCCACCATGGCAAATAAAGAGTTAAGGCATAAAATATCATGACAATTACAGCGAACGTCCTTGATGGAGACCAAAACTAGATGTAATCTGTTTGAGATGGCAGCTACCTTAAAAGATAAACACGGGGTGCATCTGTCACAAAAAAGTGGTACTGTTTCTCTATCTCCTACTATGTAATCCATGGAATTATGCTTCCAACGAACATCCGTGAGCAAAACGTTTTCCTTTTGTTATTACAGGCACATTGGGTGCTGAACATTATTCACTTTGTGGCATTATTCACTTTGTGGCAGAACTCCCTGTTACTCTTGTAGATTACTGTATGATTATGTCTGTACTCAATATTGTTAAAAAGCGAGGTATTCACTCAAAATAGCCGTATACATTAATTTATTGACCTCCCCAACACAGTATGACGTTATAATCATGCTGATACATCTGCAATATATAAACATAAACAAATCTTACTGTGTTCTCCAACAATGTACCAATATAATACAAATCTTATTGTGTACATTTATATAGATACATTATGCACTTATATCTTGGAATGCCATTAAAATGACATAGCCAAAGGGAGTACAGTATACCAACGAAATACGCAGAAAATCATGTACAACGAACAACGTTTTATATCATTTGTCGCATGTTTGAGCACAAATCCACGACGAATGTCTTTATTATGTGGAAGAGCTTTCTTTTATCGTTGCTTTGTTTCCCTCCCCCCCCCCCCCGTAAAACAAATCAAAGTCAAAGGGGCAAAACCAAAATTAACACATTTCTTTTCTCTTTCTTAAAGAGGTCTTCGTGGATTTACACCCACCACATCATTCCATTTGGATTTAATGAAATATAATTTTATTATTGTCATATTACTACTTAGAATGCATGAACTTTGCACAAAGTTTCTCTCCGTTAGTGCACAGTCGTTGGCAGGGGTTAAGCAGCATGACTCAGTGATAGCAACTGAGATATTCTTTTTTTTTTTAATCTTGTTATGACCCTTTCGTCCGAATGCCGGGCCCTGCCGGCGCCGCTGCATTACCGGAAAGACTTTCTATTTACGTGCATATCTGATTATACCTAAACTGTACTTACCTTTCAACCTTGATATTGACAACGACATCAGTTGGCCACTTCTTGGTTTGTTCTTTGTTTTTTTTTTGTTTTGTTTTGTTTTTGTTTTTTCTTTTTGTTTAAACTGAACTTCTTCCCCATAGAGCACTATTGATCAGCAGAGTATCATTTATTTCCGCTTCTGACGAATTAAACAATATACCAGCTTACATTTAAATCAGATTCTAAAAATTTTGTATAAGATAAACAAACGGCTGATGTTTTTGACGATCGGGACGAATTCAATTGGTCTGGATTTTCCTAAACTACCAGTAGATAATGTATACAGAATGAATTTTTTTTTTATTTTCGTCAAGACAGTGTCCGTACACAGTTATAAATCACTCAAGAATGTCCCGTTTGCACTCTTGTAAACTTGTGAACCCTTTCATTGTAGTTTGACACAAGAATTTTTCTCCAGATGTACATTCCTCTTTCATGTCTCACCTTCACAAACTATCTTTACGTAAATGCAAAGACGTTCGAAGGGGCTTGTCAGCATGACTCTGTTAAACAACCAATCTAATTTTTTTTTTACCTTAACTGTTAGAACACCTCGTTCGTATACTATTATTGGAGTAATTCTATTTTTGTTATTACCATAAAAGCGCCTTGTCTTCTTTTATAATCACTGTTATTTCATATTACGCATACGAATTTACCTCACCAACGTTAAGTGTAGGAGGATTCCATTTACTTCTGTAGACATAAATTTAGCGAGACTACATGATGTAACATCTGTTCTATTGTATAACATAAAAATTCTTTATTTTTGTCAAGACTGTGTCCGTGCACAGTTATAAATCACTCAAGAATGTTCCGTTTGCACTCTTGTAAACTTGTGAACCCTTTCATTGTAGTTTGACACAAGAATTTTTCTCCAGATGTACATTCCTCTTTCATGTCTCACCTTCACAAACTATCTTTACGTAAATGCATAGACGTTCGAAGGGGCTTGTCAGCATGACTCTGTTAAACAACCAATCTAATTTTTTTTTTTTTTTACCTTAACTGTTAGAACACCTCGTTCGTATGCTATTATTGGAGTAATTATATTTCTGTTATTACCATAGAAGCGCCTTGTCTTCTTTTATAATCATTGTTATTTCATATTACGCATACGAATTTACCTCACCAACGTTAAGTGTAGGAGGATTCCATTTACTTTTGTAGACATAAATTTAGCGAGACTATATGATGTAATATTTGTTCTATTGTATAACGTAAAAATGTATCAGTATCATTATTGTTATTATCAACGCACATGCACTGCACACCCCCACACATGCACACACTCACATTTACATTCACGCACAGACATTGCAACGTACTACACAAAATACATGGCCCCAGAACAACCATTCTCAACTTTGCACTCAAATCCTCATGACTCATAACAACGATCATCCTGACCAGGGTATCATAAGTAATCACAGTAAATACTACACTATTTCGGATTTCAATAATATGTTCCAATCTTCACTTGATTCCACTGCAAGTCATGTTAATAATTCCTGTAGCAATTCCACAAATAGGAATGATGACACTAATTATAACCCCATTAAAGATTTTAGCTTATTCCACTGGAATGCTAGAAGCTTAAACAAAAATTTTGATTCATTTGAATTACTCCTTCTTTCTTTACAAAATTTTCCCTTTTCCGCAATCGGTATAACTGAAACTTGGCTAGGGCACATGTCTCCAAATTTGTTTAGCCTTGATAGATATAAAATATTTCGCTCTGATCGTAAGAGAGGTAGAGGGGGAGGGGTAGCCCTATATATATATAACGAATTGCGAGTAAAAATAAGAACTGATATTGATATTGAAGGTTGTGAAAGCCTGTTTGTGGAAATCATTAATGATAAAATGAAAAATAAGATAATTGGTGTTATATACAGGCCACCAAATCATAAAACCGAAATGTTTTTAGAAAATTTTGATGAATGCCTCAACACGATTACACAAGAAAATAAGGAAATTTATATTATGGGCGACTATAATATTGACATGACGAAAATAGATACTTTAGCGGTAAAATTAAAAACTATTCTTTTTTCATATGCTTTCCATTCCCATATTGATAACCCAACAAGAATATCCCAAACATCTAAAACCTTGTTGGATAATATTTTTTCTAATAACTTTTCTGTAAATAAATTCATTAATGGTATCTTATATTATGATATATCTGATCATTTACCGATATTTATTATTCTTCGTTATTCTGAAAACGTCAAAAGTATTTCAAAACCCAGGCCGATAATGTACAGAAAAGAATCAGACGAGAATATTGAATTACTTAATCTTGATTTAGTGAAGGAAGAATGGCAAGAAGTGTATCTTCAAAATAACGCCGATAAAGCTTATGATATTTTCTTAGATAAACTTTTATATTATTATCGAAAAAACATTCCTTTAGTTAAGAAAAAAACACGCAGAAAGAACAAACATCCCTGGATTACAAAGGGAATCATCAATTCAATAAAAACCCGTAATAAATTGTATAAACTGGCGATTATTACCCACAATACAAAACATTTTACAGATTACAAAAAGTATAGAAATATACTCAGTAATTTGATTCGTATTTCTCGTAAAATGTATTATTCTGATAAGTTTGATAATCAAAAGGATAACGTAAATGGTTTATGGGAAACTATATATGAAATAACAGGTAAAAATAATAAGGAAACATCGTCCGTTTTTTATAATGACAACAAAGAACTCATAAACCCTGATGAAATATCTGATGCTTTTAACTCATACTTCGTAAATATTGGCCCCCAATTAGCTTCAAAAATAAAAAACAAACATGTTCATTCAAACTTTACTGAATTTCTTCCACCAAACTGCGACAAATCCCTTTTCTTTACCCCAACAGATGAGGAAGAAATACTGGAGATTGTTAACAGATTAAAGCCAAGTAGATCTAGTGGCCATGATGAAATAAGCGTTTATATACTGAAGAAAATCATCAATCAAATAACCACACCTTTATCCTACATTTTCAATCTTTCACTGTCTTCTGGAATATGCCCGAACTCATTAAAAATTGCGAAAGTAGTTCCAATTTTCAAAAGAAAAGACGACCCTTCTCTTTTAACAAATTATAGACCAATATCGTTATTACCTAGTATTTCTAAAATTCTGGAAAAAATTATTCATAAACGCCTGTACATTTTTCTTCATGTAAATGACCTACTTATACCTAATCAGTTTGGATTTAGAAAGGGCCATTCCACCGATTTAGCTATAATTCAATTGTTAGATAAGATTACTGAATCTTTCGCAAATAAAAAACATTTTATAGGAATTTTCATGGATTTATCAAAGGCTTTTGATACCATAGATCATGATATATTAATTTACAAATTAAAAAGATATGGTATTCGTGGTTTAGCACTTTCTTGGATTATTGATTATTTATCCAACAGAAAGCAATATGTACTATTTAAGTCATCTAAATCTCCGAATTCTAATATTGTATGTGGTGTTCCCCAGGGATCAATTCTTGGCCCCCTACTGTTCCTTGTATATATTAATGATATAATAAATACATCAAAAACTCTTAAATTTATACTATTTGCGGATGATACTAATATTTTTTACTCCCATGAGAACCTCGAAACACTGTTTAATACTCTGAACACGGAAATAGACAAAGTCTCCCGATGGTTTATATGTAATAAATTATCCCTTAATGTCTCTAAAACAAATTTTATACGTTTCAAACCTACTGCTTCACAGAACATTAACAGCAGTTATAATATCAATATTGATGGATTATCTTTAACTGAAGTAAGATCTACTAAATTTTTAGGAATCACAATTGACTCGAGTTTAACTTGGAACGATCACATTCATAATATCCACACGTCTGTCTCAAGAACTGTAGGAATTTTATATCGACTGAAAAACTTCATTTCTCAAAATTCCCTGACTATTCTATACAATGCATTGATCTTACCACATATCACATACTGCAATATCGTTTGGGGAAACTGTGGCTCAACTAAAATTAATCCAATTCTTACTCTCCAAAAACGTGCTGTACGTTTGATTACCAATTCCCGTTACTTATCCCCATCCAATCCCCTATTTTATCAACTAAAAACATTGAAAATTGAGGATCTTCACACCTTTCAAACTGCTGTTTTTATGTATAAATATACATTTAATTGTCTTCCAAAAATTTTTGATGGCTTCTTCACTCCAAATTTCACCGTTCATTCATATCCAACACGTCAGTCGTCCGATTACCATCTCGAAAACCCCAGAATCATTTTAGCTCAAAAATCTTTAAAGCACAATGGACCAGATATTTGGAATTCTTTACCCCCTAATTTAAAACAACGTACGTCGTTGAACATTTTTAAACGAGAACTAAAAAACACCCTCATAATCCAGTATACTTTTGACACATAAAAATATTTATACCACCTGGTCAACAAACACCCTAAACAATGAGTTCACGGCCATAACTGAAGTAATATTCACCTCATCACACTGATACACAAAATAACACTCAACGTACAAACCAAGATTCATCCCAACACAATGCACACCGCACTGCACCGCACGCCCTTCGCACAATTTACTTCCCACTCAGTGAGTGGCAAGATTTTCTTTATGTATCTCTTCGTTGTGCCCTTTGCACAATTACCCCCCACTCAGTGAGTGGCAAGATTTTCTTTATGTATCTCTTTACCTGGGGCCATCTTCCTCGTCAAGCTTAGCTTATGATGATGGTCCCCTGCATTTCATTTTTATCATTTCCTATTGCTTCCTTTCATATATGATATTCGTTCTTGAAAAAAAAAAAATGTATGTAAGATCCAAACGTTACGAATATTAGCTGTGTAAATGGCTATGTAAGTATTTTGTTGATTTGTGGATTTGTATTGATTTTGAAATGCAGAAATAAAAACTGAACTGAACTGAACTGAACTGAACTTTTGGGTATGAGAGACTTAGTGATTTCGTAATATTTTCAAGTAACATTAACTAAATGTACAGTGATATATTTGTAATTATCGGGTCTAGGGCAATTACCCCCTGGGCAATTACCCCGGACCCTTCCCCTGTCCCTAATCCTAATCCTAATCCTGAAACTAATCCTAACCATAACCCAAAACTCCTAACACTAAACCCAACCCTAACCCTAATCTTAACTCTAACCTTACCACTAACCAGTATTTAGCCGGGGGGTAATTGCCCTCTGGGGGTAATTGCCCGGATACGGTAATTATCAGATATTTCCTTTCTCGGACCGAACGTCCGTGAGCGAAACTTTCAGAACCTAAAACAGCGCAAATTGTCTCCAAAACCTCATCAGAAAGAAATTTAAATGCACAGAAATTACAGATTACGCAAAATTCCATATTCCTATTTTCTCGGAGGTTCGTCTAAAAATGTAATTTTGGTTCGCATTTTACAAGGGATGGACAGAAAGTCAAAACAAACATATTATCGTGCGGCTAGATTTTAGTCGATTACGACTCAGAACAATATCGCCAATAAAGCTTCATGGGCTACGATCACTTTTATTAGTAAATATCGGAAGCACGTCCGTGACGAAAACTGAGTATAGTCTTGCATGAAAGAACGTTACGTGCCATGTACAGCCAGCAGACGTACAATTTTTGAAGAATTTTCGTATACATTACAGGTGGGACAACAACATAGAATTTGCAGCAGCGATAGAAACAAAAGCATCACGGACGTTCGTCTGTTTAGGGTTTTGATATTTAGATTGCTCTCTGTAATTTTATACGTGCTCATAAAGTTCTTATAATTTTGTGACACATACCCATGATATGTCAGATCCACAACATGGTCAGATATTAGATCACACGTACCATAACAAAGGCACATCATTGGTTTGAAAAGAAAAAAAAATATGGTGTAAATAGCGTTTATACAGTATTTTTACGCTTTAAGTCCATGTCAAATGCAAAATATCGGTCAAAAGTCAATCAAACCATACATTCCCTGAAAGGAAATTTACCAGTCTTTTAGATGACATGAAATAATCTGGTTTCTTAGATCACCCTGGTGTGTTCTAAGGGAAAGAGTGTCATAAGGTGCGAAAATTGGGAATTGTACATCGTTCTAAATTCTCACCCATATAGTGGCGGTTGGAGCTCCCTGAGTGTGGGTCATATTGGAGCATAGGAGTGGGGTGATATTTTGTTCTGCAGCTGTGGGAGAGGAGACATCCTAATTTATTGCGACTGATAATAAAAACGGTCTATCCATAGATGTTCCTTGTGAACAAGCCCATTGCTGCTTTCCTCCAAAAATATTCATTAAGCAAGGGTTCCCTTAGCATGCAAGTATTATTACCCGGCGGGCATGATGATTGTCAGTGCATTTTACTGTAATTAGAGCCTGCACGGTGTTATGATCCATTCCAACCAAATCTATATCTATACCATAATACATGTGATAGATACGTTGTTATGACTCTCGGTATTTACTAAACCTACCTGCAACTAATGTTTTTTGTTAATGTTGTCGACATATACTATTTTGATATAATAATGATAGGTCTTTAAAAAAGTTTTCGTTTTATTCTTCTCTCTTGATCAAAATATTTTTCTGATTAATTGACATCCCAGTTCAGAACTCAAACAGCTGATGTTTTAAAAATCGAGGTATGCTCCCATATTACGCAAGCTTTTAGCAGTCAACTTACGCAAGCTAAACTTCATTATCATTAATGTAACATGCTTAAGCATTTTATGCAGGGTTGTATATACCCAGGGTGAATTGTCCAGTCTGTTCTTCTTGTTCAGGATGGCATCTTCAAACGGGTGCCATCTGAACTAAATGCAAAATCAGCCAAGTATTATACTTTTCTCTACTCACGCAGTGGACCGGCTCTACAGTGTATTACAATTATCATGTTAACCTGTATTTTGTTCGAATTTGGTGTGTGTCGAGTTCGCTATAGAGTTGCCCTTGGCAACCGTGTAATTGCCATATAGTGGCGGTTGGCGATCCCTGCATGTGGGTCTTGTTGGGGCATAGGGATGGGGTGATCTTTTGCTCTGCAGCTGTGGGATTGGAGACATCCGTATGGAATGAATGATAAAAACGGTTTATTCATAGATGTTCCTTGTGAACAAGCCCATTGCTGGTTCCCTCCAAATTGATTCCTCGGCCAAGGGTTCCCTAGACTGTAGCTGTTTTAGACTTGTACCCTGCAGGCGTGATGGTTGTCAGGTCACTTTATTGTGATTAGAGCCTGCACGGGGTTATGGTCCATTGAAACCAAATCCATGTCTATACCATAATCAATGTGATAAATACGTTGTTATGACTCTCGGTATCTACTAAGCCTACCTGTAATTAGTGTTTTTGTTGTTGTTGTTGTTGACAAATACTTTTTAATAAAATAATGATAATAAGTCTTTAAAAAAATGTTTCCGGGTTTTTTTTTTTCTTCTTTCCTGATGGAAATATTTTTTTTTTTTGTGATCACTTCGCATCCCAATTCAGAACTCCAAGAGCTGCCAAATTACCCAACCTTTTAGCAGTCAACGTACGCAAGCTACATTTCTTGTATTGTTACTCAGGGTGAATTGTATAGTCTGTTATTTTTGTTCAGCACAGCATCTGCAAAAGGGTGCCATCTGAACTGAATACAGTACCAGTCGAGCACAATATTCATCTCCACTCACGCAGTGGACCGGCTCTGCAGTGTATCACAACGTGTTAACCTGTCTGTATTTTGTACGAATTTGGTGTGTGTGTTGTTCGCTAGAGTTGCCCTTGGCAACTGTGTACTTGCCTTATGTATTGGCGGTTCCTGGGTGAGATGTCTTGTCTTCTGTCATAATGTATTACGTATTATGTAATGTTACTCTAAATATTATTCCTTCTACTGAATGGATAAAGAATAATTTCCGGAGTTTTATTATAACTTCACTTTGTTTATAATAGTATGCTTATGATAAACTGTTTTCTGTATATTTGTGCTAATCAAGATCGCATTAATGTCATGTATAGGACACCCCTTTTTTGTAGATAAATTTATGTCAAGAGACAACGATATAACGTGTAACTGGAATATTGCAACAATTTCCACAGTCATATTGTTCTCTATTGCCCTGTACCGGTGCCTTCGTGGACTCAAGCCACGGACATCACGCTCACCTTTTGATACCCAATTGAATAGATACAGCATTCAAATCAATTAATGTCGATGACTTTTTTAAATTGGTAAGACCTTCTTTTGATCAAAACGAATCAAATATCAATCAAAATGACATTTTCTTTGATAATATGATTCCGACAGTTTTAATTCATCGCCGCAAGAATTAGACTATGATTTTGACACAGAGAGTCAATAGCAAAGTCCATCTTCTGCATACCTGAAAGCTTTCATGGAAATTTCATATTGACAGTATATTATGTAAAATTATTTCACGTAATATTGGTATACTTTATAATAAGATTATTTTGTGTTTTCCCTTATCGTCTCTGCTTACATTAAATTCATCCTAGATATTGTCATATTTAAATTACGGTATACGGTGGGGAAATACATACAAAACACTTTTAGATAAATTACTTTCATTACAAAGGAAATCACTCCGTATCATATGGATTGTATGGTAATAATAGTCTGTAAAGCGCATTGAAACCCTGAAGTGTGTGAAATGCGCTATATAAAAACCAGCTATTATTATTATTATACTGCATTTTTGTCCCATACCTACCCGCTATTTTTTGAGCATAAAATATTGAAAATTAATGATTTGCATCTGTTTAAATTAGGACAATTTATGTATAAATAAAACAAAAAATATATTTCAAACAATGTTTTAAAGAAATCAATTTGTTCACAATTATCCAACAAGGCGATCGAATGACTTCCATTTGCCATTTCTGAGAACTTTGTTAGCTCAGAACATATTCATCTACGATGGGCCAAAGTATTGGAATTCACTTCATAACAATATTACAACAGCTCAATCATTGAACTACTTCTAGAATAAATAAAAATTGTTTTAATTGAAATTTTACAACATCCAACCGAGTTAGGTTCGTTTTACCATCTCAGTCAAGTCATAATTTCTTTTAACATTATACAATTATTATGATTTTTTTTTTTTTTTTTACATATAAGTCCTCCCTATGCTCCTGTCAGTGTTCCGTATACCGATGTGTCTATTCTCTGGATCCTTCTCCAGCATTCTTACCGGTATGATTACGTATACAAATTTTTGCATTATGTTCAATCCAGGTTGTATTTTATCACTTATCTTACATCATCGAATCCAGCTTGCTTGCGTCCACGACGGCACGTGCTGTAGTTCTTTTTTTTTCCCTTTTTATTTTTTCCTTCCCAATTATTTTGATTTCATGTCAGTTGACATCGGTTCGTTTTATTTTGTTTTGTATTGATGTCTTGTATAGTTTCTGAGGGTCCCATGTTGTACAAGCTTTGCTTCTTAGTGGGACCCTCCATTTCCATCCCCATTCTTAGTTAACGAGAATGTGTGTGGAAATCAGTGTGCATGTATAACAATATAAAAAAGTTAAAGCAATGATTGTTGCAAACTTACCTACAGCCCCAATGGACTCTGCAGGTCGGAAGTTGTTTTAACCGTGCGATGCCTGATTCCTGGTTTACAATAATCGTCAAAATATATTATGAGAACATTGAAAGATCGAAAATCAGCTGGATGAGACAACAAACAATGACATTCATTGTCTACAGACATTATTTACATATTTTTCGTAACGGCTGCTCCTGTTTTGTGCGCTACAAGACGCATTGCTACTGCATATCCCGACTTGAACGTTTTATTCAATTTTAATGCAACAAACATATTTAACCAGTACTTATCAATAGGTGTCTTATATAATATATTTATTGATATGTTAGGAAACGAAGCATATAGGCGGACCCACCTGTCATAATTTCGTTGGCCAGGTGTATGAATCCAGCATCGTAGACCTTATCGCTGATCTCCTTTTTCTTGGCCCATGCTTCATCTAAAATATAAATATTTGTCAATAAACATGCAATCCTATCAGACTAAAACTTATCTTTCGATGTGATGTGGTTTCAATGATCCAAGGTAGCCTCTTTAAGTGATTATCAATAGTGATTACCTGTCATTCTTTGCCGCCATCGTGGTTACTCATGAGGAAAATAGTGAACAATTGGAGCAAAGACCACATTTTAGAACTGGAGTTATGTCACAGATGTATGGGTAATGAACATTGTTGCAATTGTACAAACCAGCTATAATGATAATTATTTTTGTATATATCATATCTGATGATGTTGATAACAAGACTTGTAAATATGTCAAACAAAGAATGATTAAATCAAATCTATTCAAAATCAAAATCATATCTAAAATCTCTTTATATAAGATCGTTTCACTATGCTTGGTCATCACGAATCATTATAACCTTCTTAGTATCATGACTTCACAACTTTTGAACGGATTCCCGATTTTTTTGTTCTAAACTTATCCTGATGTTCTTGTGATATTGCTGCTGGAGAACGAAAACAGTGATCGCCACGCCAAACTTTTTCATGAGTATTATTATACAAGCATATCATGGTAAGATGATTACCATTAGTTGAACAGTTCTCTGAAGAAGGTACTGTTGATGAGTCATTGTTCCCCTGCTCCACCCATTTCACTAGTAATTCCACGATATTGCTATCGTAGTGTAGGTAACGACGCTCCCTCTTGACACCCAGCACGTCGCTCAGCCGATCAGCTTTACTAGCAGGTATTTGACGTGCAAGCTCTGTGAGAACTTCCTTACTCGGGATGCAGTCTCTGTAGTCACCTGGTAACAAGCATTAGTCGTCAGGATTTGTTCGCCATAACAAGTCAAAAGCAGACACACAAATGGGGCAGTTAAAGCGGTGAACAAAACATGTGACGGTAGATTCATGAGAGGAACAAGACACTGAATTATGCTGGTAATATATCACAATGCAGCTATAATTTATGATTAATCTATCTCTCAAGAATGCAGCAATTGTATCACCAGCTCTAACTGTTGTCAACTCATTGTTACACTACATTTTGCTATGGGATAGAAGCGCTCGTTATTATGTGCAGTGATGTCATTTTCATTCTAAGGCTTCAGTTGAAACTCATCCGTTGCACTTTAAAATCAACTCTCAATGAGTTTGATGGGAGAGATCAATCCTATTGTATCTAAATTTTGAAATATTTGCAGCGTATTATGAGCGCACATCGCCATCAGTCTGACTCATTATCAACGGATTATACGCAAATGCATGACAACAAAAGCGCTTTGAACAATTTGTTTCATTTCCCAAAGAATCGATGTTCCATATCGTCATTCTGTACCGTATCTTCACAATTTTAAATACACAGACTGGTAGAGGTTCCGAATAAAAAAAAAATGCTATACAAAACAAAATATGACATACCAAATTTGTGTATGTTTTCATGGAACAGTGATATTGGTTGCAATCACTATATGTATCACTGTATGAAGTCGATGAATGGTAATGTCATTACCTCCCGATTCCCTACTGTGTAATGCGTACAAAACTGAAATAAATGATCAAAATCGTTATACCGACGACTTCCGATAGTCGTAGACTTTCAGTTTGTTCAACACGATTCTTCCATTAAGTTTTGCTTAATTTTGCTGGTTTCGTTTTTTTTTTTTTAACCTATTCTCATTCATGTCGAAGAAGCAGATTCAGCAACAACAGACTTGTGAGACTATGATACCCTTATCTCATGACATTCGCGAAATTTTGGTTGCTCCTAAAGTTAATATTTCCTTGCTCAAACAATATAAATTTTGAAATACTATCACTTTCATATAAATTATCATATTTAAAGTAAGAAATTATGCATGTCAGAAATTATTAAACACTTAGAGGCAGAGGGGAATTAAAAAATTACGGTAAGTGATACGAAAGGGTGATTGTTGACTAACATATTCTAGGTTTCTTGAATGAAAAAAAAAAGAAGAAAAGACTGATATTTTACATCGATGTCATTTATGTTGATTTCTGATGTATTATTTTTCCATCTGTGGCGTGACTCTGTCTTTTCAAACTGCGATATATAGATTATTGTGCATCAGTTAATGACGATATCATTAAAGCACGTACAATCACTTGGTAAAATGGTATTATACCTATGAGAATTCCATCGGCAACGAGTCTATGTTCATCATCCATGATTTCAGCCAAGACGGTACGATGGTTGCAGCCTGGTGGACACATCATCTTCCTCCACTCTGTCAACATCTTCATGTTCTGTTTAGTATCGATGACGGTACGAGTTCGGGTCTTAATGTGCTGTCCCATGCCCAGCACTTTGGCTAGATGGTCAGTTTCGATTCGTGTTGCTACGGCCATCAGTTCGCTTGTACTCACTTCGAAATCTGTTATGACGTCAAAGATATTGCAGTGGCCATTAAGTCATGATTTAGCATTTTGACTGGAAGAGCATCTCAGGTTAATATTTATTACAGCATATAGCTTCTAATATGAGAGACATGTCGCATTGACAGGATTGAGAATACACTCAAGTGAGTGGCTTCAGCAACATCACTTGCCTAGGGGCTCAGATGAAAAAAAAAAAATCTTAGAGTAATATTAATTTCTCCAAGCTGCATCGATAAAAAGGTACTACAAAATATAATACTATAAAATTTTAGCGATATGACCTTGACTTAAAAAACAAACAAACTGATTAGTGTTGGTTGATAAAGGCAAGTGAGAAGATGCACGTCATTGTGAGGGGGACACTTACCAACTTCAGATGCACTATCTTCTTTTTTTCGCGCAGATTCAGAAAAAATTTTTTAAAATATTTGATTAGTGTAAACGATTTTCCACTAGGACTAAGTTGAAAAGCTGATTTATATTGATATGAAGCATGAAATATCTTTTTTTCTGTGATTTATAATTTTTAAGGTTTCATTCTAACATGTGCGTCTACGGAGAAGCCTATACAGGTTTATAGATCTACATTCCTCAATAAGTCGTACTCCCATACGTAGTATGATCTCGGATGCATTGGCTGGGCAGTGTTTAAAATAAACATGAATGAACAGGCATATGCAGAGTGGTAATTATGCTCAGAAGTTCAAGATATTTACAGAGATGTTTGAGTCAAAGTAGGAAATGACGCAAAAATCCCGGGGCTTGGAAATTGAGATTTCCTTTCAATTCAACATAGTTTGAAATCACAGTTTGGGATGAAACATGTATGACAAGATGTACCTGAAATAGAACTAAAAACCAGAGGCCGCTGCAAAATTAACAATAAATTATCAGAGAAAACAAAACACGAAGCAAAACAACCACTGGACTAAAACAATACAATACAATAAAAAAAAATGTGCCAGATATCTGTCATAGGTTTGTATAACTG
Source organism: Diadema setosum (assembly GCF_964275005.1). NCBI lineage: Eukaryota > Metazoa > Echinodermata > Echinoidea > Diadematoida > Diadematidae > Diadema > Diadema setosum. The sequence continues at coordinate 30,885,028 of NC_092690.1, forward strand.
CACAATTTTCATCATTCATTGATATATAACAAACTTAATTAAAACAGATTAAGAATAAGCTGCTTATATTGGGTCTTAAAAAAAAAAAAAAAACCAATGCGTTAGCGGTTTTCATCTTCGTGCTTACCAAAGTTCAAAATTTAACCCTTTTCTACTTTATTGAGTCGGACTGATTTTCCGACGATAAAATGGTGAAATACAATATGGTTTACTTCTAGTAATAAAGTCATGTTTCATGACATAAGAATTACCTCTTTATGTGCCATGTAGGAAATCCCCTTTGTGCCACATTATTCTGAGACACTGGGGCAAATAGTGAGTAAAGTTTTAGAGAAAATGGCAATCTTTGCTTTGATGTATTTATTATTGTATGACACATCTATGATTGTTTTTCTTTCACATGACCAGTAACGTTAGTCATGTTTAATAGTTACATTACGGCAAAGGCATGACTTTTGCACACAAAACAATGACAGGAACTTAAAAACTTCTCTCGAATCCAGTAGAGAACACCTATTGGTAGTGAATCACTTCATGAAATGCAAGCTATATGTGAGGGGAACGGAAGCGTGAGAAACGCGGTCATTGTACCGCGGCAATTGGCGATTTATCGATCGGATTAGGGGGATAAGTGCCTTTGAGCAGAATATGCGAAGTTAGCACGCCGTCGACCGAGTCGGACGTGCGAACGTGGCACATAAAGAGTTAATTGAATATATCAACCAAGACTGAGCAAACATATACCAAATGTAAATGGAATTTTGTCTCCAAAATGTAACGTTTTCACTTCCTTAAAGGACAAGTTCACCTTCATAAACATAAGGATTGAGAGAATGCAACAATATTGGTAGAACACATCAGTGAAAGTTTGAGGAAATTGGACAATCGATGCAAAAGTTATGAATTTTTAATTTTTTTTTGTGTTGGAACCACTGGATGAGGAGACTACTACAGCTTGTGAGTCATATGCGTTCAACAGTATAAAGAAATGTAAAGAAAATTCAACATAATTTCACTTTTTTTCGCATAATAATAGAGCACTTGGCTTGCCTCTTTCTAAAGGCAGGGGAAATAATATTACCCATAACATTTCTCGGTAACGAGTCGGGGGAATGTGTACTTTTTTCAAAAGATGAAATTTTGTGAAATTCTCTTTGTATTTTCGTTATATTGTTGTACGCATGTGACATCTAAGTTATTCACACACTGCAGTAGTCTTCTCATCCAGCGGTTACTGCACAAAAACTTCAAAAATTCATAACTTTTGAACGGATTGTCCAATTTTCCTCAAACTTTCAATGATGCTAATTTGCTACATTCTCTCAATCCTTATGTTTATGAAGGTGAACTTGTCCTTTATCCCCATTAAGCCCAAGCTATTTTGACCCCTCGCAGGCCCAAGGGGGGGGGGGGCACCCCATATAACTTTTTTTTTTATTGTTTGATGTATCATATTCATATTTGGCACGTGGGTAGAGTAATTCATACTCTACATATCCGTACATTTGAATTTTCACAAGATCACCCATGGAGGGCACTATTTACCAAAATAATTATAAAGAAATACATAGGAAATAATATGCTAAAAACATGATTTTTCTGTATAATTTCTTCATCATTATTATATGTCTTATCATAGACCAATCATTTTCATATTTGCCACAACTGATAAGCAAGTGGAATTTTACTAATTGTCATGGTTGAAATTTCTCAAGGTCACCACATGGGGGTGCTATTCACATCAACATAGTGATACATTATGAGACCTGAGATGAAATGTTTGGGATGGGTACGTGTATAGTTATGACATTTCATATTTGCATAATACTGGAATTTTGAGATAGCAAATTGATAATATGGTAAACTGATGATATTAGAGGCATAACTTGGGTGAAGGAATCAAAAACACTCAAAATATACAGGCAATCTTTAGAAAATATTATTGTTTTAAATTATCTCTATTATATCTATTGTTTTATGCCTTTGTCACTTAAAAAACAGAGGAAATAATAAAAAAAAAAAACTTTCCAGGCCCATAATTGCTTCGAATTTTGCTCCTTCAACAAATTTCATCCAAGAAACACCCACTTCTAACATTATAATGCTGTTGAATATAATGGGAACAGAAAAAAAGATGCAAAATCTGACTGACATGGTTGTCAGTTTATGGTTGCCATGGCAACCAGCAACATCAAATATAGCTAAATTATGTATCAAAATGTTTCCAATAAGATTTTAGGAAAAGTCACCAAATTTGATTGAAATCGGATTAAGGGCGAAGGAGTGGCAAACGAAAATCTGGTAGAGGGCACAATGTGCCCCCTCCCCTCCCCCTTGGGCTTTATAGGGTTAAATGGAGGAGTGAGGGAAGATTAGGAGAAATTGTACAGAAACGATACGCTTTTTGTTTTGGAGGATCGTTAGCTGGTCTAATTGTCGTTGCCTATAGTGCCTGACAAGGCGAGATTACAGTAGTCTAAGCACGGCATGATAAAAGCATTGTAAAGCATTTTCGAAATCAACGAACGAGGCTTGAACATTATACCAAGTCCACCACTCATTTTTCCATTAACATAGTTTATCTGGTTATTCCAGGACATCTTTTCGTCAATAAACATCCCTAAAAAAAGATATTGTGGCAACCTTTTCAACCTCATCATTACCATTTTTACAGAAAGATTTACATGACATTGCATCTGTCTTCTGGATGATTGAAAGAACATACACTTCGTTTTACTAATATTCTTTTGTATAATGCCTTGAAACATGTGCATAAACATCGCACTTCTTTATTAACAACTTAAACATTTTCTGATCAGAATGTGAATATAGTATAATATCAATGATATCAATATCGTCGGCATACATTATAAAACGAAAAAAAAAACTGTAGATGAATTAGTTACATCATTGATATGAATAAAATTGAGGAGAGGGCCAAGGATACCACCTAAATACGGGCATTCGGTCCGACTTATCTGCACCGTTAAAATGGTGTATTGTTGCAGTCCACTCAAATAATAAGCAAACCAAGAATGAGGCACACGACGAATACCATAGTTTTCTCACTTGTGCAGGAGCATGTAACGGTCCCGTGAGTCAAACGATTTGCTGAGGTCAATGTACAGCCAATAGAATTTCTTTCTTCTAAAAGGATAATTGACTGGTTCCACTCCGGTCAAAAGGAGGGCCGAAAACCAAATTATTCTTTTACGAAAAGGTCATGTTTTGGACAGAAAATTGCACAATCATTTATATACAATGCTTTCAATTCTTCTAGAGAGAGTTGGAAGAAGAGAAATAATTGGTCTATGATTTGCAACAAAAATTTATTATTCTTCTTGCAAACCGGAATTAACTTTGCAAGTTTGAGGAAGTCTGAGACTTTACTTGAGCATATCGATTGATTAAGTATGAAAGCCAGGGGACAAGCAATATAATAAATAATTTGTTTTACAAATTTAGAGCTAAGACCATTATGACCACATGAAATGTTAGAATTCATGTCTTTCCCAATTTCAACTTATTCGGATTCGTTGGTTGGACAGACAAAAAAACAAACAAACAAAAAACCAGATGTTGTAGCGCTCAAGTTAATAATCTATAAAGTGCTTCGGACAACTTTGAATGTTCTTTAAAATTGAGGGTCCTATGCATTATCAAAAGAAATAATGGTTGAAAACATTTACTATCTCTTTATGACTTTCATTTTTTTGACAACAAAGTTCAATAAAAGGCGGCACGTCAGATTTGTTACTTCTCCCCAAAATCTCATTTACAATTTCCCATGTTTTACAGAGACTCCATTTCTTTCAATCATGTGCGCAGAATAGAGTCGTTTCGATTCGCGTAGAATCATATTCATTTGCTTCTATGTCGTTTGTACACTACTTCATTCTTACGTGAAGGACCATGAATATGTTTATAATTATATTTAGCCTTTTACTGACTGACTTCGGCATTCTATTCACTAAACCACGTCATAGGACATATATATGATAATATGTACGCTCAGTGCCGTGCGCGCGATGGTACTATGTGGGTTTTCTTTGTCTTATGCTAACAATGGGTTGTGGAATCATCGTGGACACCAAATATTTTGAATAAACAAGTCCACCCTTTTCCTTGCGAACTGAAATATTAGTCATTGGTTTATGTCTTCCTTAACACCTCCTCTTCAAATATTTGAACCAGGCATGAGGCAAACTTTGCGCATCTTTGGTACGTCATGCTGGTAATCTATTGAGTGGACACATTTAATCCGTCACACTTTCAAATAACCTAAAGTGTGCATTCAATTTTATATGTAATATCAAATGAGTATGATTATGAAAAAAGACTGTACTTTAATTTTATCTCACTCTTTAATAATCTATGCGGGTTCATTACTTCGCCAGTAATGAATGGCGAATAATGTTGTCTGGTATAAAGAAATGTTGTATTTTCTCTGGAGCAGTGATACCAGATATTTAATTTCCTTGTGACAATATTAACGAGATATCAAAGAGGGTACATAGAAACATCAGTACAATCTGCAATTGCTCACCCAATGACCTACATTGATGACATGTCAACAATTCCGCATCTTTCATTCAAACATTCTTACGCAAGGTGCTGGGAGGGAGGGGGAGAGAGTGGGTGTTATTTTTCCTCCTTGCTGCGTGCATCCCTACTAATAGAAAAAGAGCATTTTATGGGATTAATCACGAACTGTAACAGTAAATCTATTCAAGTGGACTCTGTACTTGTGTAATGCAGGAGTGACGTTCGTAAAATCTTCCTAACTGCCAAATTCAAATTGTAAGCTCCGGCAATGTTGTGTCGCAACCCCCCCCCCCCCCGCCTCTTCGGTTAAGAGATGGTTCCTCCCTTGTTACGTTGGTAGCCCCTTCGACTTCTCTCTCGCACGAATCACCGTGCCTCACGATCTAACTACAACATCCTTAATGTGTTGTTACTACTGTTCACAAAGGAATGTACGGCAGAATCTTCACATTCAGACGAACTACCTCGTCTGTGTAAGTTGGTACACACATTTGGCTAAAGACTGCTTTGTTGTAAATACCCTCTGTACAGCTCTTGACACTCGTCATTATTGCATTGAATGGCATAGACCATGCAATTGCCATAGGTCCTTCGGAGCTCTGTCCTTAATATTGGCTATCTTCTGATTCAGTACGTGTTGGTAGGCTTGGAAGATAAGGGAATATGAAGTTTGCTAAAGATTCTACGGATTTTCTCTGAAAGTACCGAAACATAGGAAACCGTCAGGTTCGGCCCTACTGCCGTCTTTCTGCCGGTGTCATGCTACGGGTAGGTTTGTCCTTTGATCCTAGACTTAAGAAGTGCCTTCTCAAATATCCAACTGATGTATCCACACGCACTGATGGAATCTCCCCGGTGGATGGAGAAGGGTTTTGATCACCCCGAACATATGAACCAGAGAATGATGCGAATTAAACGAAAGGTAGTGATCGGTATGTGTTTGTATCCTGTAGATGTGCGCAGCGTACCGTCACTGTAAAAACTGATCAGGCAATACAAAAAGGTAAGTTTTTCCTCCTTCGCTCTATCTTGTGTGAACCTTTTGTACATGTTCACCTCGTATCTTTGATGGGGTCCAAGAAGGAATACAGCTGGTCTTATATTTCCTGAATTTGACCCATGTATCATCTAGATACCTGAACCAGCATGTAGGCGAGAGTCCATTGTACGATATTTAAATGAAGAGCCTGGTGTTCATATCGTTCCATAAACATATTTACCACAATTGGGGACAGTCTAGTTGGAGAACCCATCGCATTATACGATGTAAAAAGGATATTGTACACAGAATAGGTGGTATCCAGGCGCATTTCCTTTAACGGCGCTAGTCGTTAAAAGGGGTTTACACTCGCTCACTGACTGCTTTTCTGCCTTTGAGGGCGTTCGGCGCTAGTCGGAGCCTGAAAGCAGGCGGCATACGCAAAGAGCGCCGCCGAAAACATGAACGAGTGATCTCCTTTGATGGTTCCCGATGGCGCAACCGCATTAGTACGCTTAGCAGTGCGCGTGCATATTCTCCTGATGTGATAGTCCTCTGGTATAAAATGTTAAGAAAAAAAAAAAGAATATCCTGTAGCATTTTTCTGTGGTACTTACGAATTTAATTTGCTGTCTGGTACTTCTGTGTGGAATAGCACCATATTATGAGTTTCCTGTGGATTTTGGACAGTTCCTGTGGAACTCTCCTGTGGTATACATCGAAAATTACCACAGAAATTCCTGTCGTACTGTCCTGTGGTACGTCCCAAAATTAGACAGGACAATTCGTGTGGTACTGTCCTGTGGTACGTCCCAAAATACCACAGGACAAGTCATGTGGTACTGTCCTGTGTTACTATCCTATGGTACTTTCCTGTGGTATTGTCCTGTGGTACTGCCCTGTGGTACTGCCCTGTGGTACTGTCCTGTGGTACGTCCCAAAATACCACAGGACAAGTCGTGTGGTACTGTCCTGTGGTACTATCCTGTGGTACTGTCCTGTGGTACGTCCCAAAATACCACAGGACAAGTCGTGTGGTATTGTCCTGTGGTACTATCCTGTGGTACTGTCCTGTGGTACTGCCCTGTGGTACGTCCCAAAATACCACAGGACAAGTCGTGTGGTACTGTCCTGTGGTACTATCCTGTGGTACTTTCCTGTGGTACTGCCCTGTGGTATTGTCCTATGGTACGTCCCAAAATACCACAGGACAAGTCGTGAGGTACTGTCCTGTGGTAATATCCTGTGGTACTTTCCTGTGGTACTGTCCTGTGGTATGTCCCAAAATACCACAGGACAAGTCGTGTGGTACTGTCCTGTGGTACTTTCCTGTGGTACTGTCCTGTGGTACTGCCCTGTGGTACGTCTCAAAATACCACAGGACAAGTCGTGTGGTACTATCCTGCGGTACTATCCTGTGGTACTGTCCTGTGGTACTGTCCTGTGGTACTGCCCTGTGGTACTGTCCTGTGGTACGTCCCAAAATACCACAGGACAATTCCTGTGGTACTGTCCTGTGGTACTATCCTGTGGTACTTTCCTGTTGTACTCTCCTGTGGTACGTCCCAAAATACCACAGGACAATTCATGTGGTACTGTCCTGTGGTACTGTTGTGTGGTATACGTCCCAAAATACCACAGGACAATTTGTGTGTATACTGTCTAGTGGTACTGTCCTGTGGAACCTTCCTGTGGTAATGTCCTGTGGTACTGCCCTGTGGTACATCCCAGAGTACCACACGAGCCTGTGACACAGTACCACACAGTTCCTGTGTTAACATATATTTGTGTGGTACATTGTGTGGTACCAACCAGTACCACAGGGAGTACCACATGAGCCTGCAAAAAAGTACCACACAGTTCCTGTGGTAACATTTATTTATGTGGTACATTGTGTGGTACTGACATGTACTACAGGGAGTACCCTACAAGCCTGTGGTACAGTACCACACAGTTCCTGTGGTAACATTACAAGTGTGTGGTACATTTGTGGTACCGACACGTACCACAGGGAGTACCACAGGACTTTTTTGTTAGGGTGGGAAAGCTGAACATTTAGCGTGTGAAAGTTTAGCAGTTAATGCGAGAAGGGATCATTCTGCACGTGGATTTCACGGAGAGAGCATCAATTTTGGGACCTCGCTTAAATTATTGTATAGAACTATTCATTCGGATACAAAATCGTCAACTCTTGCTACGATCAGAGGCAGTGGAATTTCCAAGATGCCAAAGCACAGGCCAAAACATTCGCAGCGGAAAACTTCACGGGCTGCAGCATCGGCCAGCGCTCCTCCGGTACCGACAAGAGCAAGGAGGATTGCTCGGAATGCTCCCGCACCCAGTATACGCCGGGAAGGAACGACTACTCCCCCTCCAGTGTCCTCGCGATCCGCGGGGCCGGGGTCGGCGGCCCGAAGCCCAGCAGACGAACATAATACCAGCCGGGGCCCCGGCGCAAGTTCCGCTGTTGGGCAGCCGGTCTACAGGGTGCAGACGGAGGACCGTGCTACGGGGCAGGCGCCCGGGAGAGCTCATGTGACGGCCCAGCCTGAGCAGGACATGGGTGGCGCGGTCGGCGATAACGATGCGTGCAAATGGATACACGTTCAAATGGCAGCACGGCTCTCCTCACTGGGGCAGGTCGCTTACTCCTAAAAAATGTGGAAAATTTTGCAGTTTCCAGATGAATTGGTGAGAAGAACCAAGCCAATGAAGTAATCTATAATTCAATTTTGATTGTTACTGTGTTCATTATCGAAATTTAGTTATTGTTTATTTGTGAAGTCGCCGCATGTGGCAATAGGGGAGCTATTCGTTATTCTCACATCAGCGAAACTGCGGGGAAGCCGCCAGGACCGCGCCTGGCGGCGCGGTCTCCGGGGCTAGGGCGCTGGGTGACAGATACACATAAACGTTACATCCGCATAAATTTGGTAGGGGCAGAATATTCTTTTACATGTTGGGCACAGTTATGTTCTTAGCTTCATGTTGCTATAGTTACTAAAATAGTGGATATGTTTTTGTTATGTTGGTATATACTGTGGTATGCTGAGGAACGAGGGTCTTGCTCGCTATAACATTCAGTTTGAGCACATAAACTTTTGTAAATTAACATGTTAGATTATAGACCAGTTCAAGTATTATTAACCCAGTTTAATATGGTTAACCCAGCTTAGAAATTGTGAATTATGTCGAAAAGTATGGACAATTTTACTATATACTAGAAATGTCGCTATGGCGACTGGTATGCCTCCGCCATAATGAATGATTTTCCCAATAGGTCTAGATAGTACATGTGGACACTGTGTGATTACATTTTCACAAAATTGGCAAGATATTGGAATGACAAGTTTGTCACAAATGTGTTGAATGTTCACCTTCCTTGACGTAGGTTTAATTGGATGAATAGGAGAGCATGTATCTAGGGATTTAAGGACTTTAACTTGACTTTGACCCATTCATACATTTAGGCATTGAGTAATTTTCAAGGTACAGGTGTGGAGAAAAAGTGCAATTTCTGAATTGAATAAAAAATTGTTACCATTTTCATCTGGCCCTTGACCCTAAAATTCATAAGATAATTACTTTCAGGTAGAACATGTATAATATGTACTAAGTTTAAAGGCAACTTGAGCCACTTCCGAGATATGGAGGAAAAAGTTAGTTCAGCACTTTCACTTGATCTTTGACCTTTTGACCTTTGAAGCAAAAAGAGAAAAAAAAAAACTTTCCAGAGAATTTCTATTAGGTTACACACGCATACACCAAGTGTAAAAAAATAACCCTGCTGGCATTGCATAAATATGAGGGTAATAGTAACATTTTGAAGTCTTGCACTTGACCTTTGACCCCTGACCTTTGACCCCATGAACCCTACATTCTCTAGATAATCACTTCCAGTCAGTACATGCATATACTATGTTCCATGAAGATACCTTGAACAATTTTCCAAGGTACGGAGAAAAAAAAAGAAGTTTTAATATTTTTACTTGACCTTTTGACCTTTGACCTTTGACCTCATGACCCAAACTTTCACGAGAGAATCTTAATTGGGTAATACATGTATACAGTAAGTTTCAAGAAAATCTCTTCAGGCATTCAATAGATATGGTGGAAATAGTGAAATTTTATGTATTTGACCCTGACCTTTTGACCTTTGACTTTTGACCTGATGACCCAAACTTTCACCAGAGAATCTTAATTGGGTAAAACATGTATACACTAAGTTTCAAGAAAATATCTTCAGACATTCAATAGATATGGTGGAAATAGTGAAATTTTATGTATTTGACCTTGACTTTTGGACCTTTGACCTAGAGCATGTGCACCCAAAAGTTGATAGGCACAACTTCACCCCCTAATACACATACATGCCAAGTTTCAGTAGGATACCTCAACAGGTTTCGATAATTACCTTGTCCACAAAATTAATTACGGACGGAAGGACGGACGGACGGAAGGACGGACGGACGGACGGACAACCCGAAAACATAATGCCTCCGGCACCACTTCGTGGCGGAGGCATAACAAAGGCTTGGGCACATAGAGCAAATATTTGGTTGAGCTAGACGCTGCCGGGTGATAGTTTTCTTTGTTTTGCAGGCAGGCGACGCCGCGCCGGCGTACGATCCTGGTAGTTGGGGACTCGTAGCGTACTGGGCCGGGAGATTCGCCAGTCGAGAGGGAGTCCAAGCAATGAGGCAGCGGGCTCCAGTCCAATGGAGAGGATATAGGGGGCTTCGACTCGGCCAGGTTTATAGCAGGCTGGAATCGATTCTTTCGTCTCAGCACTTCGGCAACTTGTCACACGTCATCATCCACGCGGGTACAAACGACATCGGGTTTTTTCCAAAGAAAGCACGGATGGAGCTGGTCTCAGAGACAATGTTTAAATTGCAGCAACTTCTTCCAGAAGCAATGATTGTTTGGTCGGATATCCTGCCAGGGAGGAAATACGCCCGTTTTGCGGATTCCCACCAGAATCGGGCTGATAGGATTCGCCTTGCTACGAACAAGCGAACACGCGCATGTTGTCTGCAAGCAGGGGTTCCTGTTATTACGCATCAAGCCATCCGACATCATGACGCCACTCTTTACAGACAGGACGGGATACACTTATCCGATGTTGGCATAGCACTATTTCTAAAAGACCTCAGAAGCGGGATAGCCGACATGATATTTGATATGATAATTAATAATTGATATGATTTATATAGCGTCAAATCCACTCTGCAGAGTGCTCTAGGCGCGGAAGGAAGAGAAAGTGAAGGAGACAAAGACATACAAATATCAAATACATGTAACGAGTAATCAAATTGAGGCTTTAAACAAGTGAGTTTTTAGACTGCTTTTAAAAGGGTCTGATGAAGAACAATTTTTTTACGGCTGAAGGTAAGTTATTCCATAAGGTGGGAGCAGCATGGCTAAAGGCACGCACTTGTTGTCGAAGTCTAGCTTGGCAGGTTGGGGCTTTTCTGCCATTTTTTCCTCAGAGGTTTTTTTTTTGGCAGTTTTTCACCCAATCCTGGGGTCTCCTTCCCTCCGGGGATGCGCGCGGCTTCGCGCCTTGGACGCGCGGCGGCTCTGGGGCTGTGTTCCTCACGGTACGGTGCATGGGCCCATGGGGTGACACAAATCTGCGTGGCGTCGCTTCGTGTTCAGGACTGGTGCGGTGCTGCGCGTCTTGTCTGGTGGGGATTAGTAGAGGCGGAAATTGTTCATTTCTGGGCCTCTGCGCAGATGTAGTTTATACAGTACACGAAATGTTTTCCACTTGTTGTGTCAAACTCGTAGGGAAGGGTGTATTTCGGAATGTTTGTTTTATTAACAATTGTTATTGTGGCCATTTATGCATCAAGAGGCACCGTGAGGAAAGCCGGCGGGTCACGGACGCGCCCGCCTGTGACTAGTGCCGAGCACTTTTCTGATGCAGGGGGCTTTTGTATATGGGTCTGTACGCGCTTGTGGGTTCCGAGTTGAGTGGGCTCGCCTGTCAATCAGAGAAGTCCATTGTAGTTATACTCGATGGGGATACTTCTCGGATTACCATGCAGGGAGTCCTCCGACAAGGGCCTAAGAGGCAAGGCGGGATCCGGGGTGCTTGTCTGTAGGTGGCCCGTACGCAGAGAGCACTGCCATATATATATGTTGTTGTATCCCACGGTGCAGATGCTCGTCATGAGATGAATACAAATTTGCGGAGAGAAAACCCGGGTCCTTCCAGAGTTGGACATAGTAGTGGCGTGTTTGAAAGCACTTACTACTTGGATAATATTTCTGTTTGTCGGTGTAAAATTACCGAATCCTGAAACCGGAAAGTATAATTGTGTATAACAAGCATTGGTATGATCATGTTTTTACTTTCTCGTCTATAAAGTGTACAACCCTATCATGTTATCATGAGTAACTATGTTATGTAATGTGGTAAGCACTTTTTGTTTTGGTAAACTTGTACTCTCCAATAAATCCACGAACATGCATACGCCATTCTCGGTTTGTATTTATGTCGGAAGTGCAGTGAGTGTAACTCCAATAAAGGATACACTTGGTCCGGGCCAAGCTTTTTCCTCTAGCTTAATGATGTGTCCTCTACCTGAAATTATCTGACCACTTGTGCTTCTTCGTTCGGTGGAATCAACGTGAATAGAGCACATACGTGGTAAAATGTTATTGTCTCTCCCTCCTCTAATCGAATAGCGTTGATTTTTTTTTTTTAAGAACAAAATATTAAGTGTTAATGATTTGGTGGTTGGCTTCCCAAGAAGTGATCCTACTTTGTATGCATGATGTTTTGCTACATTGTACACGACGGATCGACTCTTATTGGTCAACAACCAATTACCGAGCCGAAGATCAGTCTATCGGCCTAATGAAGCACAAGCAACTCGATCCAGTTGACCAGGCTTATTGATCTAATTCACGATATACTTTACTTGGATGAATGAGATCATTGACAGAGATGGAAAGTAAATGTTGAACAACTTAAAAATCTAGTGCTGGTCAATTTGCATAGTATCATAGAAGGCTTACTCAAGTAATTTTACAATCAAATTTGCGCACCTACAGTAAAACAGTACACTCTGACTACAAGCGTAATGACCAAATGTTAATTAGCACTACAAAGCAGAAACGATACGAGCACAGGCTTCACAGTTACCATGCATCATGAATGCACCAGCCACATACCAGTATCTGCATGACACATACATGTATAACGTACGTTATTTCTATATTTCTTGCTGTATTGTAGGTAGAAAACTTCAGATTGAATGACTTGTTACTAAGAGTATAATAGTAAACATGATTAAAAAAAAATACAAAAAAGTGAAGTAAATGGTGATGTGTTGGGAAAAAAGAGAAGGAAAATTTACCCCTAAATATGTGAAAAAGGTTAGTATCATTTCAAAGATTTGGTTAGTCACTAATACTATCATATTCTATTTCCTTCACCCCTAAAACATGGGGATAAGCACCAAAAGCAGAAAATAGCCAAGTTAGAGGCTTTTTTTTTTTCCCAAGCCAAAACTGCGGCCATCTTAGAGTTTTCACGATTTCCGCTGCCATGGGCATCCCGGATTTTTCATTGTTTGTTTGTTTGTTTGTTTTTTTTCCAAAATAGTGTCAGGAGGCACAAAGTCATCAAACTAAGGTGTGATGAGCATGTTCTGAAAATGTGACCTAAAATTGACCCTCTATGGCCCACCTCTAATTTCAGTCTTTATGTTGCATTATGGAATCATGAACTTACCTAAATAGAATGTTCGGGCTATTTGCCAATAACCACACTTCCCCAGTAGCGTGGATAGCGCTGTCCTAGGATGATTAACCGAGGATGACTGGTTTTGATTTTCATAGTGTAGTCGTATAATTTCATTTGTTCCCTTTTTGCTTGCTTCTGAAGAACGATTAACTTGGAACTGTCTCAGCTGGCGTATACTGTAACCCAAGACTTGAGCGAATGGGTAGACATCTGTCATGAGCAGGCGCATGGCTAGTTGGGGAATTTCAACTTTGAAGATTTTGCTGCACTTTTTTTTCACAAGGAGCTCCTCTGTGAACAATCAAACATGTGAAACCGTGTATAAATAAACCTGGATCTGTAAGACGTGCAGAAAGGGAAATAATTCAAGGCCACAATTTCATGGAAAACCACATAACTTGTCATAACGCTTTAGCGTAGAAGACTTTCTTTTCTATTACATCATCTCTTTCCTTTCCTCTTTATCCGTTCACGAAGGAAGAAGATTTCTCATGAATTTACATTCCGCTGATAGATTCTTGGAAACAATAGTAACAGCAACCGATTTTTTTTTTCGTTTTTTTTTTTTTGGGGGGGGGGGGTGGGGGGTTAACAAAGGAAGATCTCAACTACAACTGGTAATGGAGATATGATATATGCAAAGGTTGTAATCTGACCGAAGCCAATTAAGTCGCGCGAGTGGTTATTATAATTCTCTGCCTCTCTTAGATTCATGAATACAGTTGATTTTGACAATTAAAAAGAAAAGAAAGCTGCGGTGCACATGGAGTACTTCAATCCTAAGTGGTAGTCTTTCGATCCTTACATTCTGCTTTCAGATGCCATGACTAACTTTTTGAGGAGAGAGATTAGACGTAAAAAAAAGAAAGATTTTGTTTACAAATTACTCAGTAGTATTAACTCTAAGCTTTGATATGAAACTGTGCAATGTACAGTGTCAATATGAGTAAACAATGTTTAATATTTACCTCAACTTTGTAGGCTCATTGATATGTGCTCTTTGGCACTATGGCGATAAGACTGGAACACCTTACCATTACGTGCTTTTAATTAATGTAATGTAGTGCGTCTTCATCATGATCTTTGCCAGGTGTTAAAATCACACCACAGGTTTGGACACCGAAAACGTGAAAGGCGCAGCTACCAGAAAGAGATCACTGTAACAATAATCTATATAGCATGTCGGATATTTACCATTGTTTTGAATCATGTAACTGTCTTTTGTGCACTAAGCAGGTACTAATGACAAAAATGAATATGTCATCCTGCATCTCAAAACAAAGAAAAAGTCACCAGACATGAATTTTCAGTTATGACCACAATCTGAAAGAGCAGATTTTAAGCTTTAAAATGATGTATAACTTAAATCAAATGGACTCTCCTAACCTATCTAAATATTGGAAAGAAAGCACAAACTCAGGAAAAGTGTGAACTGAGAAAAGAGGCTCTGAAGTACAATGTCTATTCAAGCGCTTAATCTTTTACCAAACCCTGCTGGCGGTGCGATAAATGGGACAAAAAACAGAAAGTAAACCACCAGAGTAACAGCAATGAAGGGATTATTAGATTAGACTGAAATTAAGCATGCCTCATTAACACATTCTCTCCATAATCAATGCCAACTTTCAAAGCAGTAGCACGATCATTTCAAAAGTTATTAAGAGTTGAAAGTGAAGAGTGTGGACAAGGTTTTTCAGAAATGAAAAAGGGATTCTAAAGACACACCTAATCACACTATTCTACCAAAAATGTTCGAGATAAACTGCTAAAAAAAACACACTTTTCTGCCCGTTTTATGATACCAAATTTTAGCATAATGTAAAAGAAGACCCGCTCTTTCAGAAAATATGAAAAAGTCAAGTTCGGCTAGGTTGACCCATTTCACTTATTTTCAGTCCTCACACAAAATCAGTGTGTGCGATTTTATGTTCGTTTTGAGGTGCACGGTCACATATACAGTATTACAATGAGCAATATTCTCATACTCCTTGTGTAGATTCTAAGGACAACAGCTGTAAAGTTAAAGCAAGGGGAAAACTATGAATGTTTCTGTATTCTTAATTCAATGACGCAAAGACCTGCAAGGATATTGCAGATATAATTCGATTTGCGGTTTATATAGTTGAAGCTGTGTGCTATACGTAAACACAATTTCACTTGATTGAATTTGATTTTATTAATTCTGTGTACGCCATTTTCTTTTCAAACTCATCGATTTTCTGCAATTTCACTAACATTGTACAAAATAACAGTAGTATAAATACTTACAACAACTACAATGGCCGTCAAAGGGGGCAGACCCACGCCTTACCGACGGTATAGAGTAGTTGCAATACTATACTATGGGGTCAAAACTACAAGGTCACATATAATTTCTTACGTCACGTCCACCAAAACACCATACAATAAAGAAGAGCGTAAAGCGGTGATCTTGACATACATTGTGATATGTCCAAATTTCCGCTAAGACATCAAAAATAGGTTAGGAGAGTCCATTTCAATAGAGTTATATATGAAGAGTTTGTTCACCAAAACCGATAAGTCCATATTTGCCAAAAGGAGATATTTGCGATTAAAGGTCAAGAAAAACAAAGAGAATAATAAGAAAATTGTTGCTTCTTTTTCGAAAATGGACTTATCGGTTTTTGCGAACAAATTCTTCATATCATTGTAAAGCTTATAGTCTGCTCTTTCAAAATCTGCCCTTAACTAAAAATATTTTCTGGTGACTTCTTATTGGTTTTGTGATGCAGGGACACATATGGAGCCCTTTACATACCCCCCCCCCCCTGCCGATTTTCACTGGCGTGGGTAATTATTATCATTTTCATCAAATATACAATACAAGTGTAGTATAATCAAGTTACATCGTAATTTGCATACAGAACGATTGCCAAGAATAAGCACAGAGCTTGGCCTTTTGGCAACAGATAACGAGTTAGATTACAATGAAGAAAAGCAAGAGGGTCCGACATAATGCTAGTGGACAATGATTAAATTTTGCTTTATTTTATATTCAAGCAAAATGAATACACCTTGAATTTCTATGACTGAGTAAGCTTTGTTTGATATTATTAATTATTGTCCCTTTTACCCGTTTTGAAGAGTTCTACGTTATTTCAGCTGAAAATTATTCGATTCGGAATATAATATAAAATGCATAGAATCCATAATCGAGATTCCGTTTGAAGATAGTGCACCATATTCTTCAACTCAATCAGATTGTACAAGACCAACAGAGAAAACCCAATTCCAAATAGAAGCTGGTTTACCATATCTGGGATTCGTATTTTTCAGAACATTCCTCATCCTCTCTCGCTGGCCTGCTTTCTTTCCTCCATTCTCTGTTTCCAGCGCCTGAACTATGTCCATAGCATCAACAGACCCTGGGTCATCAAGATTAAGCTCTTTGGCGATACTTCGCATCGCCTCAGAATCGGCATACTTCCTGATAAGTTTGATTTCATCGATGGTTATGGCGTCAACTATATTAAATAATAACAACAGCAACAACAAAAAAAGATAGCGTAAGGAAAATTCTGAATCTCTTGCTTTTCATAATGTCATACCTGCAGCCAAACAACACTCTTTTGGTGGATGATTTTAAGGTGTTTTTCCTTTTCTTTTTGTTGTTCTTGATGTTGCTTTGATATTTTGACCTAGTCCCTGTTATTGACACGATAAATTATTATGATTTTATGGCTCGAGTCACTTGACTTGCATTCATACAGAGTAAAAGACGAGGCATTATCCAATAATTATCAACGTCATTTCTTTCCTACCTTGCAAAACAGACAACAAACAAACAAACAAACAAACAAAACCTAACCAAAAACTAAAAATGATACAACTACTAAAACAAAACAAAAGAAAAAAAAACAGCAAACTGAAATCAAGGCTCGGCATTTTTCCGGAAGGTTATTGTGGAAAGATTTCCAAGGAAAATACACCATTGTACTTTCACAAACTCCTACTGCTTATCTCCCTCTGACCCATTGTATTCGCATTAAAAAAATAAACCCTAAAGATTAATGATTTTCACACTTTCCAAACGGCATTTTAATGCCGTTTAATGCACATTCAACCAACTTTCCCCGGTGTTCAGTGATCTCCTAATTCCTAATTTCAATATTCATTCCTACCTAACTCGGCATTCATCTGATTATCATTAGAAAAAAAACAAAACAAAACAAAAAAAAAAAACAAGAATTGTTTAGCACAAACATCCTTAAAACGTTATGGCCATGATGTTTGGATTTCTTTTTACCCGAAAATCTTGACCAATGTAGAGCTATTCATCAATTTAAAAGACAGCTTAAAGATATATTGTTAACTCGATATGTGTCCAATATTGGAGCATGTTACTATTCATTATATTTCTTCGTTTTCATTTCTCCGAATCGAAAGTACACAACAAACATAAACATTAACTCATATTCACAACTTATTTTCTTACAAACACTTCACATTTTGCACAATGCACCGCTGCATTTTTTTTTTTGCACGCAATGGTGACTTGTATATTGTATTCCTACAATTCCGTATTGTTTAGATTATCATTTTTGCGGCCATTCTGTGGCGTCAAGCGTTTGCTAATGAGAATGGTCTCCTGAATTTCTGTACATCAAGAGTTGCTTGATTTGTCTTTGAACGATATACATCAGGATCGTATGTGTTGCCATAAATATGCATACAATAACGCAATAATTCTGCATTGTGTTAGGAAAAAACAATGTGTTCAATTAGACATTGTATTTCATTTACGTATGAAAGAAATTCAGAAATAAGATAAAATCAATCAGTAATTGTCATTCAAGTCTGGACATCGAATATATGGCAAATCAGAAATTTAGGTTTATTGTAACGATTTGACGAGAAGGCACAAAATCTGAAGGCCCTGTCACACCTTTCCTGGTGAGCTACGCGTGTTTTTCAACACACAGGAGAAAGTTCTCCGGGCAGAGCTTCTGTGACCTGCGTGAGAGCTTAGAAACCGATTCGTTTTAATTTACGAGCGACATGCGGGGACTGCGGAATACCTGAGCATGAGTTACCTACGAGGTGTTGCCGCTAAGGGCCTCCTACTGGTGTTCTGCGTGTACCTCTGTGGGCAAACCTACATGTAGGCTACTCATCCGGAACAAGTTTTGAACATACTCAGTCTTGTCACACCGTGTCTTTCGAGGCCTTGCTGGTTGCCTGTGGGGACAAAGTTTTGCTACCCGGAGCTTCCCGCAGTTGGCCCGCACCTGACAGTACCTAACACGTATCTCAGTAGTTGCCTGGAGAGGTTCAAGCCAGCTGCCGCATGTCACAGATAAACCGCGTGCATGTTGAGGGTCAGTTACTACCTTTCTGCTGGCTAGTTGAGAGTCGGCTACGGCCAGGATTATGACATGCTCTGGGACGTCTGCCAAATTAATATTCCTTCAGAGGAATTTCTTCTCTGAGTTATGTCAGCCTTCACGTGCCCGACACGCAGATGTTCTTACATGCTTACTTGCGGCAGCTGGCTTGAACCTCTGCTGGCATGCTCAAAATTTGGCTGCGGGTAAATCGGGCTAGCGTGCGCAACTGTTTGCGGCTACGTGTTAGGTACTCTCACTGTGCAGGCCATCTGTGGGGACCTCAGGTAGCAAACATTGTTCCCCGCAAGTCGCAAGCAAGGCTTGCCCGGAAAGGTGTAACAGGCCCTTGAGCATAATTATGTGACCGTGCATCACAAAACGAACAAAGAGTCGCATGCAGTGGTTTTGTGTGAGGACTGAAAATAGGTGAAATGGGCTAACCCGGTCGATCTTGAGTCTCTTATATTTCATGGAAGAGAAAGTCTCCTTCTATATTGTGTTAAAGTTTGGGATTAGTAATCTAACAGGAAATTGTTTTGTTTTTTTTTTGCAGTTTTTCTTACACACGTTAGAACAGTGTGATTAGATGTTTCTAATAGAGCCCCCTTTTCATTTCTTAAAATCCGTGTGCATACTCTTATCTTTCAACTCTAATAATTCTAGAAAGAATAATGATATTGCTTTGAAAATTGTCATTAATCATGGACAAATTGTGTCGATAAAGCAGGCCTAATTTCATTTGAATAATCCCTTCATTATCATTGCTCGGGTGGTTAACACCCTGGTTTTTATTGTCCCATTCATGGCGCAGCTAGTGTGGGTTGGAAAAGATTAAACGCTTGAATAGACTCGTTACTTCAGAGCTTCCTTTCTAAGTTCACACCTTTACAGAGTGTGTGCTTTCTTTCCGACATTTAGAGTCCATTAGAATTGAGTTATTCATCATTTTAAAGCTTAGTGTTTCCTCTTTTAGAATCTGCCCTTAACTAAAAATCCATTGATGGTGACTTTATGTTTGTTTTGTGGTGCAGGATCACATATGCTAAAACATGTTCTGGGTGAGTCGGGGGATTGCCCGGAGATGTCCACGCAGAAAATCAGTAAAATGACCGTAGCGGTAGCACCTAGGAGGCAACACGCATACAACTAGCTCGTAACTAGAACGTGAGTAGAACGTAAGAAGCACACGTCCAGCAGGTAAGACGCACGCGAAACTCGGCCAAATCCTTGTCCGCTCGCGGAAGATTACCCTGCGTGCTGGAAAATCCATACACGCAAATGGCCCCCGGAAGGTGTGACAGGGACTTTAGACTACAAAGAGACAATTTGGACTTCCGAATAGAAAAATAGTACATGTTCCTGGAAAAATACTTACTTGAACCTACATCCTGAATCGATGTCATTACCTGCTGCGCAGGCTCTTCTTGGACTTCCTGTTTTGAACATCGGAGTAACTGTGAATGTAGTAATGATCACGTAAAAAGAGGGGGGAAATCAGCAAAGAACACTAATAGCCTTAGTGATTTCATTCTTTAGTATTCGTATTTGGGATACGGTATATTTTTACACTCGATGATACATTCCAAAGGCAGACCAATCTGTTATTGACATTTCATTACACTGATATTTAGGACATATATGTACATCCATATACATACACAAACACACACACACACACACACACATATATATATGTGTATATATATATATATATATATATACATATATATATATATATATATATATATATATATATATATATATATATGAAGAGTTTGTTTGCAAAACCGATAAGTCCATTTTTGAAGATTTTGAAGTACGGTCTCTGTCATAAAGTACAAAATAATACCTTTTAAATGATATATTGGTCACTACATATAAAAGTATATTTTTGAAGTTATGGTCAAAAGAAGCAAAAATTTTCTTATTATTCTCTTTATTTTTCTTGACCTTTAATCGCAAATATCTCCATTTGACAAATATGGACTTATCGGTTTTTGCAAACAAGCTCTTCATTTATGTGTGTGTGTGTGTGTGTGTATTTCAGCCTGCCATACAAACTTCTCTCGGATAGCATCATGGGTGAAGCCGAATATTTTCTGGCACTTCTTTCTTTGCTTATGTGCGAAGACAACGCAAAGATACAAGAACGCCGATCAAAAAGGAAGAGGCAGCATTCACTGACATCCATACTGACATCGTTTATATACTTTTTATTATGACACAGGACTTGGTAGAAATATATGTTCTAAATTCTATTCATGGAATTTCATGTAAAATTTGAAATCAATAATTAAAGGGGATGGATAGAAACTGATCAGTGGAAATCAGTGGGAATGCTGGAGGATGATTGTTCCAATCCTTGTGGGGTTCATTTAAGAGTACATCATTATATCTATTGGTGTGTGAAAATTATTTGCTTCAGAATGGTCTCATATTCAAGTAATGTGCAGTTTGATGTTTCCAGGTTAGCATGCCTGTAGAGTGACGGGGCATTAAACTGGACATTACTTGAATACGAGACCCTTCTGAAGCAAATGATTTTGACACAACACACACACACTCTCTCTCTCTCTCTCTCTCTCTCTCTCTCTCTCTCTCTCTCTATATATATATATATATATATATATATATATATATATATATATATATATATATTATATATTGATGTGCTCTTAAAAGAATCCCACAAGGATTGGAACAATCATCCCCCAGCATTCCCATTGATTCCCACTGATCAGTTAGTAGCCACCCCCTTTAATTATTGAAATCAAATTTTCCATGCTCTTTAGATCGGCAAATAAATGAAATGAATCAATCAATCAATATATAAATGATTATCAGATACAAACCGTATGCCTGTTTGGAAGAAAAATGGCCCAAATGAGTACGTACATGAACGATACTGATACGCCTTCGCAACGTGACTGGCTATGCGATCCTTTATACTTTTAAGTCAGAATTTTCAGACTAATTTTTGAAAGCATAAAGCAGTTGTATAATCTATTATATTCTACATACTAAGAATTTTGCTATTAAGGGATTGGTCAAGAAGTGATCACGTGATAAAGCGAAGTTTTGCCCATCACATCACCTGACAAGAAAAGTTCGTTACACTCTATGTTGTAGCCCTTTCTGCTTCGCTGATCGCTTTAGTCCATACAGTCTTAACGGGAGATGAGCACGCACGAAAGAAAAGTGTGCTGCACTGTGGACTATCACATGAACTAGGTCAAATGAAAGTCCACAGTGCAACGCACTTTCACTTCGGTACCGCGCGCGGTGCGCGGAGAAAATTCGTTAATTTGTCATCAAAGATTGTATGCGTCTTTGTTTTTCATCTACGCGCATTAGTCTAAAGTTAACTACCTAAAAACAGCTAAAATGGTTTGAGATGTGGAATGAAATGGGGATATCTAGGACCCTAGATGTGGAATATAAAACAAATAATAAACTTTAATTTTCAGGCAATGAGACAAACTGTCACTTCCTCGGCGATCTGAATGTGTACGCTATCTTTCCTCAGCTGCGCTTCGGAAAGATAGCTACATCCAGATCTCCTCTGAAGTGATAGTTTGTCCCATCAACTTCACCAACGTTGATTATTTGCTTACTATGCTCTACAGTGATTGCATGGAAAGAAAAGGCATCCCAGCATGCATTATTGCTCCAGTTTCATTCTTTAGTAATGGACCTGAGAAAGATTCGTATATGCCCCAATGAATACGAATACAACTATTTATCCCTTTCGCCTTTGACATTGTCTTGGATCCCTTACTTACCTCAATGATTCTCAGCAGTAAGTGCGGTTTTGTTTGGTCAGTGGTGTTTGGCAACAGTGCAGCTGTACATGTAGGGAAATGGCAATGTAAAAATCCATCATCATAGCTATGCGGTTCTCTGTTAGAGGTGAATAACAACTCATGGAAGCCCATAACAATGAGTCTGAAATGGCAATGTAAAGTTTAAATGCTGTTAGGTGACTATCCGGGTATGAATTAGAGCTTAATTGTCAGTTTTGAGTGAAGACCAGTGACATTTTTTTTTTTTTGAAGTGAGTGTACCATGAGAATAACTAAACTCCTTAAAGCTGATTGGTCATTATCACGGTACCTTTGTATTAACATTTGTGTAAAATAACAATAGTAAGAGTGTCCAGGTGTAAGTCATCTTGATTCAACTTGCCTTAATGTCTGGTAACTGTCTGCACTGGTTCCGTCATTATACTGATCATCATCAGTTCAGTTGGCAGAAAATGCATTACTTTGTATGGATAATATTATTCACTAGAGCCTTCTGCTTTCCAATGTCATTCAGCCAAGTTTTGCCAGTATGACTTTTTTTTTTTGATAATGTCATTCTAAGTCGTTCTTCTTATTTTTCACCTCAACCTTCCTTCAGCAAGTGTATTCAAAACCTTTTTGTTTAGCACAAGTTATGGACTATGTTGATTGATTGCAATATTTTATTCAGCTGCCTATCCAGTTTGGTATCATGCGAAACGTCAGCAACACAATTGTCAGAAAGGGGTGCAGAAATGCCTTACAAACTGACAGTTTGGCTCGTGTCATAGTCGCAGCATTGAGGTGGTTTTTTGATTGCCTGCGTTTTGTTTTTCAAGCTTTTTTTTGTGGCTGAATTTGTTGTTGTTATCATTATCTTTATGAACCTGATTGTGATTATGATTAGCATCGTAAACATAATATGTGTTATAATTACATAAACACACAGATTTAGGGACAGTTCCTCAAAACGAGTTATTGTATTTTCTTCCGCTCCTAGAATAAATACTTACTTCTTTCAGACAGTCGGTTTTCCATGAGATTGATAACATAATCTGCGGGCAATTTGGTGAAAAGAGTGTTAAGTTCCTGTACCAGCACATTCTTTGTACTTTCAATTCCATTACATAAGAACGACCGAGAAGAAAATATCGATATAATTCTTGTTCTTCTTGTTATTATCAATATATGATGATTATCATCAGAATTAGAATATGGTTACAGGCTTGCCACTCTCCATTTCACACGGACAAAAAATGATTGCCCAAGATTACTTTTACGAAGACTGGGAAGTAATAATTCAAATCGAGCTCATTTCATGGTATACAGACGTTCATACACTTATTCTCTCCCCCCCCCCCTCTCTCTCTCTCTCTCTTTCTCTCTGTCAGCTCGATTTCCATTCATTATATTTCACATTAATCATGGTAGTATTATTTGCTCTTGTTATTGTAAAACACACCACAACCTTCATATGCAATTTGCATTCAGTTGATTGATATACAAATTTAAAATAACAAGGCTGGTGAGTTGGATTAGTCGGTAGCGCGTCTGCCTCCGACCAAAGCGACCCGTGTTCTAGCCCAAATCTTTACTGAGCATGCGCTGTGTGAAATAATACCGTCCCGTCAAACAAGCGGCAGAACACTCTGTCCCGCAGACAGGACAGAAAATGGAGGTCCCTGTGTGAGAGAGCCATGACTCCTGCACGTAAAAAGCCCTCTTCATTCATTCATCGCAAAGAGCAGGATGTTTAACCTGGTGAAGTGGTCCCACCTCATATTCAACTGGACCCCATGGAAGACCAGCTTAGCATAGCTGAATATGGGCTATCCAGCCTTCTTCTCAGATGGAAATGAACAAACAAACAATCAAACAAACAAACAACGAGAAATTCCGTAATCACGTGATACCTGCAACGTCTTGGCGATTACATTTTTCTGCAGCTTCACGAAGTCGACATGTAATCTCGTAATTGCTGCCTTTTTGTCTCGACACCCAGTCTTCTAGCAGCTTGTCTGTTCTAAACATCCATCCTAAGTTCTCCCTGTTTCTGGCATCTATGTCTTCTGGCTTCATGTGTGCCTCTTTACCTAACTTCTGGCAGTGCCGTTTGGTTATAGCAAGAGCTAGCTCGTATGTGTGTTCTTTATTTTCTGTAGATGAATGAGAAGAAATATAGATCAAACCATAGCACCCTATTACCATGAATAAAGCAAAGTACAACTAACAATCAACATGAGGCCTTTAAGGGAACATTTCTTGAAACAACGTCCAAAATCTATTTTGATTTTAAAAGAAAAAAATGGCATGTCAAGTCAAACATATATAAAAAAAAGGTTAATTGCCATCATCCCTCTGATGGAATGTGTTATCATTGTGTTACAATATCAGCCGTGTATGCAAAATGACAATGAAATATCGGCTTAAAATAAAAAGAAGAAGAAAAGGGCTCCGAGCATTCTCTTTTACCAAAATGCACACCTTATTGTGATTGTATGCTAGACATTCCAAGAAATAAACCGAATGGAATAAAGAGTGTTTACAATTTGTACTCCAGTGATTAATTGTTAGACATGAACATAAACTATCCGTGCATGATATTATTCCCGAATTCTACCAGAATACCTCGATTGTTAGTTTCCCGGCATTTGCTTTCCTTTATAGCAAATGTACACACAATTTCGCACAATTTTGAAATCTTCTCTTACTGTATACAAATCATACACTCAAAGGAATGTGTATGTGTGTATTTAAGGGCTGTACATGTGCATAAAATTAAGCGTCAACATCGGTATGATTTTGGAATGCTAGTCAACCACTCGCTTATATTCACTTATAGAGCGTTACATAGTGGTACCTCCTCCAAAGGATATGAAGATATTGTATGTCCAATTTCTTCTGTGATAAAACGTATCTCGTCTATCGTTATGTGTCATATATCAACCACTGACCACGATATATTTTGTGGACATAAACAAAACAATATTCCATCTCTAAAAATTATAAGCTGCAATTGTATGATGAGTAGTAATTATGTAGGATATGTGCCTGGATATATGACACACTTATCTCCCTCACTAACAAACACTCTCATTCAACCCCTACTCTTTTCCGTTTCCTCGTCTCTGTTTATGCAACTGTCACGTTATATTTACATTGTGTCAACCGGACTTCAAGAACGTTTACCCATTAACAATGTTTTTTTGGGTTTTTTTCGCATCGAATCATATAGTTTGGCATTTTCACTTACTTTTGACGACGAACCGATAAACCAAATAGGCAACACCAAACACAGCCACGGCAACTAGACTGGAAACGAGCGCTACAAAAGATATCATTACAAGATATTAGCAAGAATGGCTTTGTGATTTAATTGATCGTTTGAATCTGCACAGATATTGAAACAATTGAAGACCTGAATATAAGAACAACCAAGTCCAATTTTTGGCCAAATTCAGTTTGTCATGGAAATTGTAGCTTATGCATGGGCTCATCTTGTGTATAAATGATAAATCCTAATTACCCCCGGAAGTGCCTGAAATGAATTAGTTAAATCTTATATTAATGTAAGAATGAAGGACAGATGTCAGGAAATCAGTACCACAATGCGAAGAACAGAATAACATCGTAAAAGAGATAAGGGTTGATTATCAACAAAGATACAAATAACTGTTACGTCACTGTAATTAAAACAATATTGCTGGAAATGGAGGGGACTACTGAAAACTGAAAAAAAAAAAAACACAACTACAACAATTTCCCTAAGCGGTTGTAGAAAAAAAGTTTTATCTATTTGAAACGCGTGTAAAAACAAACACAACCAGCTGTCTAAGTTTGTTTTTTTTTTATGTGAAGTTCATATATGTATAGGCCTATTGTCCTTATAACTTTTAAATAAGGTACGTGGATATAGCTGACCATTCAGTGTAAACTTCGATTACTGAATATAATTGTCTTAGAAAATGGGTAGAAATGGTAAAAACACACTGTCTATACTGTGATTAAGGTACGAACGACGGAAGTTTGATCGAGTACCAATAAGCATGCCAACGAGAATCGGTGACCAAATGATGTCTGTAGTCGCGGACGAAGCCGGAGTCACAAGAGTCACATTAATCCGCTGTAGTGTGACATGGGTGGACTTTGATTCACCTACACAGGCGAAGGCCCCGGACAAACCTGGCGAAGTTGTGATCGTCGCGTTGATATTCTGCGTGCCGTCACCATCATTGCGTGAGTAAGAGTAAGCAATAGAGGATACTTTCGTCTCGTTGTGAAGCCAGTATATATTGACATCACGTGGTGGCACGTTTCTTGCCTGACACTGTAGTGTGGTATTTTGCGGGTCGTAAAGCAGGGAGCAGTTCGCACTTGAACACTCTCTGACCGAGAGGAAATCTGTGGCAAATAATAACCAAGGGTGAAGATGAACATAGTGCACGTTAATACTCACTTCAAAATCACATACGTTAGATACAGAGAGAAAGTGCACGGTTGTAAAAAAAAGATAGAATATAAGCCAAAGACAATGTTTGCCTTATGTCTGTTGATTAACTCTTAACTCTGCATTTTTTTTTTCACAATACTTTCTGTAAACCCCTAACTCTCCATTTTTTTTTGCATAATTCAAATCTAGTTTTAAGTGCATGCAGCCTTAAACTGAAACGACTGTTATTTTCATTGGTCGAAATCAAACAAATAATGTTAATTATGATGAAATAATAATAATACTAATTACTATAATTATTGTTATTATTATCATTATTATCATTATCAATATAATCATTATCATTATTATTATCATCATTACCATTTCATAATGTTTACAAAGCGTTCATGTCTGTTTTGAAAAAGATAATCAAATCTAAACATTATTTCCGATACCTCTCGTCAGGTATAACCCCTTCTCCGATATTTGACATTACTCTAATTATATTATTTTGACGTTTAGGACATATTTTGTATTTCCCTTTTGTTTTGCAGTATTGAAAAAAAAGGTGTAAATGTAAATTCATGACAATACAGGGCTTGATCTTAAAAGCAGATACCCTCATCTGCAGCTAAATTGCACAGGAGACAAAGGCATTTAATGTGAATACTCTTTCGTGAAAGCTTGCGGAATTTGAAGTCCATTACTATTTCTAGTTTCGAGTGTACCATTCTGTTCGCAGTTTCACTTTTTTGAATGAAACAAATCTGAATATTTGCAAAATAACATTTTCATCGTTCGAATGCATGTTATAATTTATGATTCTTTCCATTATATGGCTGTCAGCTACATGTATGAAGGACATGACAAAACATTTCGTCGAGTCTCCTAACAAGCTTTTTCTATAAGAAGGATTCAACCTTTATAAAACAGGTTTTCCCGGTCAATTTCACACTTTTGTCATTCAAGTTCCTATTCCGAGCATTCGATTTCACTCATTCCACGCTCGCAGCACTGAATCAGCAATCAAATTCAAAATCCGGTCATTCGAATTCACTAAACGTGCATTCAGATTCACTGTCGGAGCATTTAAATTCACTATATCGGAACATTCAAATTCACTATCGGAACATTCAAATTCACTATCGGAACATTCAAATTCACTATCGGAGCATTCAAATTTAAGAGAGGAGCACGCATTTCATTAATGAGCATTCAGATTCATGTCAAGCTGGCGACGGAATTTCGTCAGTCATTCAAATTCGTGAATAGGCAGCCATATTCCAAATAACTGCATTCAATTTAAAAGAAGTCCTGAATTTAGTTAGTTTGGGTCCGTGTATGCATGTGTTTTTCATTTGGCTTTGAATATTGTAGGGATTTATGATGATTATTTATTTTGCAGTAGAGGTCCATATGTTGATCAAAAATTTTGAATTTGCGCTTAGCGAAAAAGAATAAACAGGCACATGTCCCTCGGATTGGACATAAAATGGAGGTCTCATGTGTGAGAGAGTCACAACTCTTGCATGTAAAAGATCCCACTTCATTATTCATCGCAAAGAGCAGGGTGTTTAAGGCTTACATCCAACTGGACCCCATATGGAAGACCAGCTATTGCAACTTAATATGGGTTATCCAGCCATCTTCTTTGATGGAAAATGAAACGAACAAACAAACATTAGGCACTGTAAAGGCCTACAAACGAACATTATACGTAGGGTTGGGTGACACCTTCGAGGAAAAAAGAAACAATTTCGACTATATTGAAACTGATACATGAACATTTAATACGTCTTGTTTGTTGTTTATTGCTGTCTTATTGGTTTACTTTTGCGGAACTATGCGAGATCATTCGTGTGTCCGTTTGTCTTTAACTTGATGAATTGTCATTATGTGTTTGGTATTGGGGCGTTGTCAGCATGCAATATCATCAAGAAATACGATGAAATTGTCGTTGTGTCGTTTGGATGCACTGCTGATTGGACAATACAATTGGAAATTTATTGAGAAGAAAAACAAGAATACATGAACAGAAAACAATGTAGACCTGTAAACAATCATAATTAAACTTTATACAAGCCTTCATTGGTTGTGTTGGCCCTTTCTCCTTTCTTAAAAAGTCTACTCCATATTCCTCGTTAAATTAATTGCACGAAGTAGGAACTTGATTGCCTAAAATGAAATTGAACGCTCCAAACAAGCTCATTGGGACTATCACATGACTATCGCGTGAATTTGAATGCACGAGTAGGAAAGTCGGTGCTCGCATTTTGAAATTGAATGCCAAATCGTGAATTTGATTTCACGAAAACGAAATAGAACGCCCTTAAATGAAATTGATCGCTCGTATTCTGAATTTGAATGCCCGAATATTTTCGCGTGCGTGCCCTGTGTGAATTTGAATGCACATTAATGAATTTGACCGGGAAAACCTATAGTAGAAAATTTAAAGCTTAGAATTTGCTAACCGGGATTAAGTGAGAAATCATTTTCCTCTGCTGCCGAACGCCATATATCCTGGTGATGGTTTGCTTTGATTCTTATGTAAGGAGTAAATATATTTTGGTTCGTGGTCATTCAATATATTTTGTACGCATGGTATGTGACGTTATCAAACAGGATGAACACTCTATGATTATGTTAAGAATGGAACACTCCTGATATAGTTCTAGATCTATCTCATTTAGCACCTCTTCAGGACAGGAGGTTATAAAACACATTGCCCCGTCATCATTGCATGTAAATGGGCTAATGTAAATAAAAAAAAAAAATAAAGCGAAAGTCAATGAACTCTTGAAGCAAACCTCTCACAGATACATCAGTACTGTTTTTGATGACCATGCCTTCGTGATCCGTTACTACGCAGTGGTATCGACCGACGTCGTCCTCATCGACTCTTTTGATGACCAGCGAGTAGTTGGCATCAAACTCCACCAAACCCGCTTGGTAGCTTTCGCCATTGATCACATTCTCTTGCCACTCTATCAAAAGGGTGGAGGAACTGACAGCATTTCCTGGATTCATTTTTATGTAAAAATGGGCGGATATGATTAAGAACATGTATATCCCGGACGTTTAGATTTTGGCATACAAACATAACATTTTGTGACATGGTTACAGCTTCTCTTATCAACAACAAGAAGAAAATGTAATAATTACAAAAAGAGCAATATTGATGAGCTCTATATCGGACGTTTTCTTTTCCTGAAATTTGTTGTGTGTGTGTGTGTGTGTGGGAGGGGGCTGTAATATTTGTAATATTTTATGTATACTTTCTTATTATTCCGCATAACAAGAATGAACGATTTATTTTGTCGACTCTCGGATTTTGTGTCAATACTATCATCAAAGAAGCAACCTCTGGTTTTCCATTACGAAATAATGTATTGTATTCGTTGAAAACAAACACCGATTTAAATCAGTGATAAAATCAAAATATCTCGGCAAATTGCGTTTCACATCTGATTTTTTATTATTTTTTTTTTGGATTTATTGGTTTCTGTATCATCATGGTACCTACACATTCATGTACAAATATAAACATAAGTTGTTTATACTTAATTTCATTGAATAGTTGCCTTTGACATTCATTTAAAATGATTCAAGAAACACACTTGCTTCTTAAAACGAGTGCATGCGTTCCTAATGATCGTTTAGGGGGTGATCTATCTCCCGGACTTTGCGTTTAAAGACAACGTTTCTTGCTATCTGTATCATTGAATTGATAAAAGCCATCACCTTTGCGCCATTGTACGGTCTTGGGTGTCCCATGGATTTCGCACTTCAGTTTCCCTTGAAGTCCTCGCAAGAGAACCGGGCGGACATCAACTACTACTACGTCATATAGATTTCGCCAACCTGTCAAACAAACAAGTTAATAAAGACAAAGAAATATGGCGAGTTCTAATATTACTGATATTGCTACAAATGATAAAACTGCCAAGTTTTCCGTGGATCTAATAAACACTACTTGCGATTCCACTCACATTTCGGCTGATTTACATTTTTTTTTGTGTGTGTGTGTGTGTGTGTGTCTATCACGAGTCATTGTAGAAGAGCAATGTCAGTACCTTGTTTACCGATTTGACTTTTCCTAAAGGTTTCCCTAGTCCCTAGATATTTACTTTGCGACCAGGCATGGCTACTGTAAATATAGTGCATTTTTGTGATGTGGTGTGCCAAACGTAACATTTTTAGGGTTGTCCTGGAACTTGTGATTATGAAAAGAAAGTTAATTTTCATAAATGCAAGGTTGCATGTTAACTTAATGCCCAAGGGATTATATAGGGGGGGGTGATTTCATTAGCATATTTTGTTATATGCGTTTCTTTGTATTGTGGTGAATATTTTGGTGAATGGGTGACCTTGGGAAGGTTCAATGGTGGGGTTATGTGGAGCGTTAGTTGTTCTATCTATGTGCTAAAATGTGACAGTGATAAATGATAGATAAAGTAAACAGGGGAGGCAATGCAGGAAGAGACGCTAGATTGCTAGCGTATATAACACGATCAGAAACAAATAATATTTCATCCTGCAATGTTTTAGATTGTGTCACTTTGATATCCATTCTTTTTTGAGGATAACTGGAGTAGAAACAAACTTAAAAAATAACCATTAGCATTACACAAAACGTGTGTTTTGTTTTGTTTTGTCTTGTTTTTTTTTTTTTTTTTTTGTCTTTTAGATAAAACGGCGTATCTGAATACACAGGGAACGTTACGGAGACTGCTGTTTGGAACTCGCCAGTCACCGCGACTCTTGCAACTCGTACGACTCGAAAGATGAAATAGTTCCCCTTTTACGTGGCTTACCAACTTGTGAAAAGATTGCCAGCAGACAAATAGTAATGATGCCCAGAATCCAACCAAAATTCATTGTTCTTAACTTCTTATCCGCCATTGTACCTGTCATGAAAGAACAAATTTATATCTATACTTATTACAGTTATGAAGATACATTCATGAGCTACAACACTCGTGTTTTCGATTTGGCATGGAAGACGAAACAATGAATAAGGGATAGGAGTGTTTTTTTTTTCTGTCCGTCGGTCAGGTTGTTCAAGTCTTTCTTTCGTAACATGTTATCATTTTCTTCAATCAAAACTATTTCATGCATACCTGTGCTGCTCACCTATAAAGCGAGGCTTAATGAGTTCTAAGGTTTTATGCTAGATAAAAGATGAAATACATCAGTGTAAACACAATCGCTTATAGCCCCTGTTCAGAATAACGATTAGAAATACGTGAGGAAATAACATTCAGTTACTATTTCAGAAATTCCATTGGTTAAATCACTTGTGACTCCATGATAAAACATTATATTTGTTTCCACTATTGTTCAGTTGTGGTGTTAGTATTTTCATTAAATAAATAATTTGTGAGACAGAAAACAAGACTTGTGTACGATACTTTGTCCTATTATTTGCACTACCGTTGACATCTTGTGGCAGAATATACAAAACATAGTCATAATTTTGATAGTAATTTGAACTGTTGCTGTGTAAATGAAAGTGAAACTGCTGTCATAAGTCTTGATGGATATGTCTTAAATCTTACTGCAATATGCGTGTAGATTGAAAACAATGATAAGATTGAAAAATACGCGCATGTTATTAAATTCGCATTATATTGAAAAAAAAAAGGCAACATTTTTTTTTTTTTTTGGCTGTATCACTACCCATGTTCCCAAATGAAATATGACATTATCCATCGACTGTTACTCACTGCAAAGTTAAAGGGATAATCAATCTAATGATCTGTAACATTTACAAACTACGTTGTATGTTGATTTGTTCGAATATGGAGAAAAGAGATGGGGAGCAATGTTGAAACTTACCCCGAAGTCTGGAGTTCTTATGAGACCAGTAGCAATTAGAACTACGAGTTTTGTGGCCAGTCTTGTCCGTTGAAGCAACTCAGATTTGCCTGATATTTTTATTTTCTGTGATTAATAAATGAAAAAAATAACTTATTTAAAAATCTTACAGTATCCAAACATCATTCCTCTCCCAGATTGAATAACTTCATGGATGAAATTTGCAGGCACTGTTGTAAATCTTTATTACAAGCACGTTTTAGGCTCATTAGACGTCATGCAGCTTACTTGCGACAACATTCGTATCAACAGTGATTTTTGTTTTGTGTATGTGTTAGTGTGTGTGTGTGTGTGTGTGTGTATGCGTGTGTGTTAGATAGCGTACTTGTTAGATAAATTTACCAAAGACCCAGAATTTTGGGTTATAAGTGCAAGTGTAACTTGATTGAAATGTAACAAAAAATAATCACTCTTACAAATATACCACTTCTCGTTAATGAGACGAGCATGCATTTTTATCTTTGAAGTGGGACAATATCAAAGATGATAATGGGCGTAAATTGGCGATGGAAAAGATGGAGCGAATTATCAAAATCATAATGACTCTATAATCAATAGACAAAAGGTGATATTGAGAAGAGGAAAATGTGATGCTTGACAACATCAATGCGATTAACCATCTACAGAATGTCTTTCTCGGAACACTGGTATTAGGTTTGAACCCCTAATCAATCAACGAGGAGGATACAAGTGATATTGATGTTTTTCATGAAAGACTCGATTGCGAAAAAAGGAAGGTAATAGTTACGTTCAGACGGTGATTCCTAACTTCAAGGTTTGCTTATTTCGAGGATAAGATCTTGTCCCTTAAACTGACGGTATAATGATTTGTGGTTGAATTGGGGATTCAGATTTGAACGCTTTTTCAGATATTGGAACCACTAATTAAGTTTACTACAGAGAGTACAACCATGAAAATTTTAACGTATACTTGATGAAAATCGGTTTTGAAATGACTGAAATATGAAAAGTTAAGTAAAATTATATTAAAGGTGGGGCCGACCCTTTCCTACATTCTCTTCGTTTCTGGAGATTAAACCATTTTCAAGACTGATTTTCCTTTCGTTAAACAGACTTCTAATTCCTTTTGAAATTTTGGATCCTTCAATATTTCATATGAGTGGTGTCTAATTATCTCTCAAACATTTACAAATTGAATCCCCATCACAAAACTACACCATCTCTTATCCTCGAAGTTAGCTTACTTGAAGTTAACCATCACCGTCTGAAAGTAACTAATATCTCAACTATGTCAACTGTTCCCAGAAACCAAGTAGTTATGCACAAAATCAGCTTGATTAGTATATAGCCGCTTTTGGGTGACAGAGAATGTTAGTATCAAAATTAGATGGACGTAGAAGCCACTGTCTCTGACAGCAACAACACATCTTGATGGTACTCGTGTGTTATGCGTGCTACTCTCATGCTTGAAAAGCCTTGAAAAGCTCGATAGTGGATGCACGTAAACGAGAATATTAAACTAAGAGTCTGTCTTTGATTACATTGCTATCATGATGTGTGATTCAAAAGTTTGACACTTCGACCTCACTAGCATATATTATATGTATAACGTATTAATGTAAACATTGGCTGAGATAACCATTCCATCCACTTGTCTTTATCCATGTTATCACGCTCTTTAGGAAAGATTAATAAAATCTCCAGCCAGGACAAGTTGCATATACAGAATATGCAGTAAAGAATGATCCACTCAAAGTTTTGTCCCCTCTCTTTACAGACGCATAATCAAACGGTGTAAGGCCAAGGTCCACTGGGGTAAAGCTCGCTATATAGATAATAGAATGGTAGATCTCGATATGAAGTCATTCAGGGGGATGGCTAGTAACTGATCAGTGGGAATCAGTGGGAATGCTGGGGGATTGTTGTTCCGTTTCTAGTGGGATTCATTTAAGAGCACATTATATATCTATTGTTGTGTTAAAATCATTTGCTTCAGAACGGTCTCATATTCAAATAATATGTGGTTTAATGCCCCGTCACTGTACAGACATTCTAACCTGGAAACATTAATGGAAACACGTATTGGTACAGTAAAAGTTCATTAATGTGTGCATAACGTCTTATGACGCAGTACAGAATCGTGATTTATGTAATATTTATGCCACCAACAGCCGAGTGAGGAATTACACACCATTATTTATCGCTACATCTTTATCACTTTATAAATACCAGCGGCGTCACCAGCCTTTTTTCAAAGGGGTGCGTTTTGACACTAAATGTAATATACATACATGTACATTGTTAGTGGCACGTATTCATAAGCATAAGTTAAACATAATATTGATAGTGGAAAAATTACTGTAAAGCGGGACTATGATTACAACATACGGGGGTACATTATGACATTGTGAGGTGTGATATGATCCTCGGCGAGGTGGATACCCCCTCCAACGGTAGGGACTTTTAAAAAAAAAAAAACAAACAAGACTTTTTATAATACAAAAACAAAAACAAAGTAGAAAAGTCGTGTTTACAGGCATTTAAACCGAATTTTTAGGGAATTAAACATCGTAAAAAAAATCACTGTGAAGGACTATGATTACAGCATACGGGGATACATTCTGTGACGTTGTGAGATCCTCGGCGAGGGAGCGAAGCGACCGAGCGGGGAAGGTATGGGAGGGGGATACCCCCTCCCACGGCAGGGACTTTTTGTAAAAACAGAGGGGAAAAGTCGCGTTTATAGGGCATTTTAAATCAAATTTCTAGGGATTAAACATCGTAAAAAGAAATCACTGTGAATGCCTATGATTATAACATTATGTGACGGTGTGAGATCCTCCGTGAGGGGGATTGTATACACCCTCCTACGGTAGGGACTTTTTTTTAGAAACAGAGTTTAAAAGTCGTGTTTATAGGGCATTTTAAATCAAATTTCTAGGGAATTAAACATCGTTAAAAAGATTTGCTGTGAAGGACTATGATTATAACACACGGGGGTACATACTGTGACGTTGTGAGATCCTCGGCGAGGGTGTGGAAGGGGGATACCCCCTCCGACGGTAGGGTCTTTTTGTAGAAACAGAGTATAAAAGTCGTGTTTATAGGGCATTTTAAATCAAATTTCCACGGAATTAAACACCGTAAAGAAAATCACTGTGAAGGACTATGGTTATAATATACGGGTGGGGTACATTATGTGACGTTGTGAGATCCTCGGTGAGGGAGTAAAGCGACCGAGAGGGGGAGGGTATGGGAGGGAATACGGTAGGGACATTTTGTAAAAGCAGAGTACAAAAATCGCGTTTGTGGAGCATTTAAACGCAATTTTCTGGGAATTCAAAAGTAGTGGAAAATTCACTGTAAAGGACTATGATATACGGTGTGAGATTCTCGGCGAGGATGTGGGAGGGAGATACCCCCTCCCACGGTAGGGGCTTTTTGTAAAAGCAGAGTGCAAAAGTAGCGTTTGTAGAGCATTTTAAAAGCAAATTTCTAAGGTATTAAACATAGTGGGGGGAAAAAAGCACTGCGAAGGACTGTGATCATTAATTATGAAAGCTACTCATTTCACTGTAAGTTCGGACAGAGGGATCGAGTCACTTTCACTTGCCATTCGTCTGAAAATTAATTGATTAAAAGCTTAAAAGTGATCGCATTGTTCGAGCAATACAATTTGTTCTTATATTAGCATAAAATCATTGAAGAAAAGGAAAAATGTAAGGTTTACTAAATGTATGTTTCCGGGTGCGCACACTCGAGGACGCGAGGCTACCATCTATACATTAAATTTATTCATAAGGAAGTATTATTGTATGGATACATTAATGTAAATTGATAGTGTACCCGTTATGGGAGAAAAATTTCGCATTTTCTGTTGTGAACTTAACAACTTTTAGGCGAGAAAAGTGCCTTTGTTGTTCATTTTGGTCTTTCGACAATTAATCAACTATTTGTTACAGGGGGCACGGGGGGAGCAAAAACACGTTTTGCCCCTTAATGCACGCTTCTATAATACTCCGAAAATTGTCAGTCCCGAAATGTGTCGAGTCTTAATCTATGGGTAGGGACCGAGCGGGGGAAACATAAATCAAAGATAATGAGGGAACTTAAGAAAATATTTGAATTCAAGTGACAGATATATCAAACATGCTTTTTGAATAAAATATACTGAAATTTGTCAATCCTCCAAGTGTTCTAAATGTATGGTTAGAGACCTAACGGGGTAGGGTGTGTGGGAGGGGTAGCCCCTTCCACGCGACGGAAATTTTGCATTTTGGGAATTGAAATTCAACAATCCGTTGCAGAATGAATGAAGTCTTTGAACAGTTTTCTATTAAAAAAGGAAGAAAAATTTCCTCATTTCGAGAATTATAGGGTGATGTTTGCCCCCTTGTCCTCCGGGATTGATGCTCCTGCCTACGAGAAAAGTTGTTGCATTTTTAGAAATCAAACGAAAATAGCTCACAAAGACATTTGGAATTTAGAAAGCTCTCAATCCCCAAAGACTTTTAGTGCACTGGTAATATGAAGGGAAACAAAGCTTTAATTAAAAAGGAGATAATTATCCCCTCCCATAAGACGGAAGTTTTGCATTTTTCTTAAAGTGAAGTGACAGGTCTGGTGCACACTTGCGATAAAACATTTGTAAATCTATCAATCTAAAGGTGTATAAAGTCATGGAAAATAGACCAAACGGGAGAGAGTGTGACAAAGGGTATCCCCCTCCCATACGAGAGTGACTTTTCTTTTTTTAGAATTGAAATTCAGTAACCTGGTGCACACTTTGGGTGAAATATTTGGACAGATTTTTATAAAAAAAGGGAAGAAAATCTTCTCTTCTCGGGAATTATGACTGTGTGTGTGTGGAGGGGGGGGGGGATAATATGCTTACCCTTGCAATATTGTTTTATGGGGGAACTTTTTTTCTGTCAAAAAGCAAGAACCTTCTCATCTCGGGAATTATCAATTATGGGAGGGGGGCAAAATTATAATATGCTTGCCCCTCCAAAATTTTTATAAGGCTAAGGCTGGCACTTGACCTCGCATTTTCAATTTTGATTGGTCAGAAATAAAGTATTCTGCGTAGACCCTACATCCTTGCAGCACCTGTACACGTACACGCAAATGTGTACGAGCTCCGTACCGTACAATATGTACTGTACGGTTGATAAATAGTGAAAAACTGCAAAATAGATATGTATAAAGTCAGTGCTGCCAGAAGTGCTTTTTTCCTCACAAATTTCTCGTCCCTAGTGCAAAATAAAATGAAAATAATTAAGAAAAAAATAATGAAAAAGTGATAATAATAACAAAACATTTAGCGTCCGGCGTTGATGTCGCTCGCAAACATTTTTTTTTTTTTTTTCTGAAGGGGGTTGCGTTCGCACCCAACGCACCCATGAATACTTGGTGGCTTCGCATTAACCCATCTTATCAAACATTTGAAAAATGTGTAAATGGAACGACTGATAACCAATTCAAAAAAAAAATTGTAATGTCTTCAAAGGTTGAACCATACCTTACCTAAAACCGTGTTGATGCCCCAATACCATATATGTGACAGTGCACCTCAAAACAAACAAAAAGTCGCCAGACATGGATTTTTAGTTAAGTCCATATTCTGAAAGAACAGACTTTAAGCTTTAGAATGATGTATAACTCAAATCAAACAGACTCTCCTAACCTATCAAAATATTGGAAAGAAAGCACAAACTCAGGAAAAGTGTGAACTGAGAAAAGAGGTTCTGAAGTACAGTGTCTATTCAAGCGCTTAATCTTTACTAAACCGTGCTGGCTGTGCGATGAATGGGACAAAACACAGGAAGTAAACCACCAGAGTAACAACAATGAAGGGATTATCAGATTGAACTGAAATTGAACATGCCTCATTAACGCATTCTGTCCATAATCAATGCCAACTTTCAAAGCAGTAGCACTATCCTTTCAAAAGTTACTAGAGTTAAAAATGATGAGTGTGGACAAGGTTTTTCAGAAATGAAAAAGGAATTCTAAAGACACACATAACCGCACTATTCTACCAAAAATGTTCGAGATAAACTGCTAAAAAAAACACTTTGCTGCCCATTTTATGATAACAAATTTTAGCATAATGTAAAAGAAGACCCGCTCTTTCAGAAAATATGAAAAAAATCAAGTTCGGCTAGGTTGACCCATTTCACTTATTTTCAGTCCTCACGTAAAATCAGTGTGTGCGACTTTATGTTCGTTTTGAGGTGCACGGTCACATATTATGTAGGCTTATATATTCATATTGAATTAGATTTGACATGAAAATGAGTCAATTTTTCTC
Source organism: Diadema setosum (assembly GCF_964275005.1). NCBI lineage: Eukaryota > Metazoa > Echinodermata > Echinoidea > Diadematoida > Diadematidae > Diadema > Diadema setosum. The sequence continues at coordinate 30,924,024 of NC_092690.1, forward strand.
GAATTCAAACACAGTGAGAAAATTCAGAGTAGTAATATACTGCTCGCTTGTCTTGAGGTCACCCCATCACCTCAATTTGTTTCATAGTATGGTCTATTTACCTTGGCGTAAATATGTTTATTATTATGATATTGTTTAAAAGAAAAAACATAGGGCATGTTGTTTCATAATGACAACCGTATAGAGAGTGTGAGTCTGTGGCTCAGGACACCAGTGTGGGATAAACTGAAACCTCCACGCAACTAGTAACATACTCGTATAAATAACGCAAGAACTGCCATCCTGTTGGAAAAACATATTCCGGTTGTAGACGTCGTCTTACCTTCGTCTGTTGGTACATTTCTCCACACCTTCTTTACCACAGTGAAGTCTTGTGTCAATACAAATGGGAAATTCAAAGTGATAAACAATAGGAAATAATTCAAATTCATGAATTCTTACGTCGAGATGCTTTCATTGCAACTGATTGACAAATTGCCCTGCATCGACGTAAATAAACTGATTTGTCAATCAATTGCAATGAAAGCATCTCGACGCAAGAATTTCATGAATTCGAATAATTACGCAGTACCCACTGCATGCTATAAGGATTAGAACCAACACTTGCTGTCGGGCGAAAGCTCGGTGGTCTAATGGAGATGATGCCTGTCCGGTGATCAGGAAACCGTGAGTTCGTATCCCGCTCGAGTATGCACGCCCATGATTTTTTATCATGGCTACAACTAAAACACTGATCGATTTAGTGCTTATTTACGTCGATGCAGGGCAATTTTTCAATCAGTTGCAATAGGAAATAATGTTCCGCAAGAGTGGTGCTAATGCGTTGATTAATGTGAGTAAACCAATTCCTATTTCCATTTGCAGATAAATGGTAGAAGTAAGCAATAAATTTACCTGGAAAATGATCATAACAGTGAATATTCTGCTTAAGGTGCTACTGACAGACCGGCAAAGAAAGATGGAGTCCCGTATGCCCTGATCGCATGCAGTGAGGAAAGTTTATCACTTATGAATCTATAATGACCTTTGCCTTCGATTAATCATTAACACATGGCTATTTGCATGTACGCAAGCATGCCGCCCGAATGTGGCTAGCAGTGTTGGCGGCGTATGGGTGTAAGAATCTTTTACTCCTTAGGGCAACGTCTATTCGTTAGTCTCACACCTGAAAATGAATCTTCATAGACACAGGTAACAAACGGGAAAAAAAAAAATAAAAAGACAGCACACCAAGCGCCTGAAAGACTTAGATGTAGACCTTTTGATTTAGAACTTTGTCGAATCGGTCGTCATACTCTTTTCAGAGATCCTTACTAAAAAGTACACAACAACGAAAACAGAACATTACACTTTTATTACTTAAGATCAATTTAATCCACACTACCACTACGAATATATGTATATATATATATATATATATATATATATATATATATAGTGTGATGATGCTGATATTCCTACCGCACGCCTCTGTCATCTTAAGTGAAATTATAGTTGAGACAATGTAGATAACTATCCACTCTCTATCCACACTCTATCTGTACCCGGGTTCCATGCCTGCTACTTTGATTGTTGGTAAATCAGCTGTAGGGGTTAATGACCACGAGAATGTTCATTGTATCGTAATCGTTAACAATTCTTTATCTGCGCTGACACGACTGACACACTTGTAACACTGAACCTAATTCTTTACACTACCCCACTCCTGCCTGACATGCACCACCGCACACAAACCTTCCCCCAATATCACATGATCACTCACATCCCGCCACAAGACAGCCACAAGACATCCAGGCAACGCAAACGTCTGCTTAGCAGGTAATCATATTATTTAGTTTATTTATGATATATGTTTGATAATTTTTATTGTATGATATGTTTGTATGCTATATATACTCACTATACACTCATTTCCAGTTATACATTGTTGAATGTGTTGCAAAGTGCCAAAAAGTATTGCCAAGTATGTCATGTGACTATTAACTCATGCTCAACTTATATTTAATATATTGTGTTTATGACTTCACATTTGTTATGCTCAAAAACATATATTTCGTTTCACAAACAGACATTAAAGCTGAGGAAGACCACGGTCGAAAGCTTCACAACTCTGCCGGTTTCATGCGACATCTTCTGTTATCTACATTGTCTCAACTATATATATATATATATATATATATATATATATATATATGTAAATATATAAGTATATATATATATGTGTGTGTGTGTTTGTGTGTGTGTGTGACCGTGCACCTCAAAACGAACATAGAGTCGCACACACTGATTTTGCGTGAGGACTGAAAATAAGTGAAATGGGTCAACCTAGCTGAACTTGACTTTTTCGTATTTTCTGAAAGAGCGGGTCTTCTTTTACATTATGCTAAAATTTGGTATCATAAAACGGGCAGGAAAGTGTGTTTTCGTTAGCAGTTTATCCCGAACATTTTTTGTAGAATAGTGTGATTAGGTGTGTCTTTAGAATCCCTGAAAAACCTTGTCCACACTCTTCACTTTCAACTCTAATAACTTTTGAAAGGATAGTGCTACTGCTTTGAAAGTTGGCGTTAATTATGGACAGAATGTGTTAATAAGGCATTCTTAATTTCAGTTTAATTTGACAATCCCTTCATTGTTGTTTTCTGGTGGTTCACTTCCTGTTTTTTGTCCTTTTCATCACACAGCCAGCATGGTTTGGTAAAGATTAAGCGCTTGAATAGACACTCAGACTTCAGAGCCTCTATTCTCAGTTCACACTTTTCCTGAGTTTGTGCTTTCTTTCCAATATTTAGATAGGTTAGGAGAGTCCATTTGATTTATGCATCATTTTAAACCTTAACGTCTGCTCTTTCAAAATATTGTCTTAACTAAAAATTCATGCCTGGAGACTTTTTGTTTGTTTTGAGGTGCAGGGTCACACACACACACACACACACACACACACACATATATATATATATATATATATATATATATATATATATATATATATATAGCTCTTCGTATTGGCAGTTCTAAAAACAGCAATAATAATGTCACGATAAAGACATTTATTAATTGTTATTTTTCCATGATCTTAATATTGAATTAAAATCAGGCAATTGGCAGCTACGACATGTATCTATTGCGACATTATTATTATATTATAATATTATGGAACACAAACATACATACGGTGTGTGTGTGTGTGTGTGTGCGCGCGCGCGTCTGCATTTGCTTGTGACGGAGAATTGTTTAAATTACATTGGTAATGAAAGAAACGGAATCCATTCATGCCTACTTAAAATGATTTTATTTGTTAAGTAGACACGAGTAAATCTTGACACGAGTAAATCTTAACAAACGCATCTTTCATTCCTTTTGTTGAAAGTAGGTCAACTACCGACAGATCTTCGAATCATGTCGTCTGTATTCCGAAAATAAAAACTCCCGCTAAGATTAGAACAACTGCATGTGAAGTCATAAGATTTCTTATATTTCATACTTTATTCAACAATAATTCGATCATTTGACACATGCAACAAAAATATAAAAAAAGATTGAACTTATATTAGTCATCTGCTTGTTACTTCGTTTGTAATGTCATATGGAATGTATTCACCATTATTTCACTATAGGCACTATTAAAATTATAACGAACAGTTTGGTTCACAATTTGTTTGATAGCAAAACAAAACCTAAAACACATACACACACACACACACACACACACATATATATATATATATATATATATATATATATATATATATTATGTACACACACAAACAAACAAACAAATCTAAGGAAACATAATAATTTAGAAAGGTGTTTAGATTCACATGTACGCATGCTACTGTCTGCTATGCCTAGGCACTATACATTGTATAAAAAAAAAAAACATTATTTCTGCAGCTTTTATATCTGCAGCCCCATCTCTCTGGAGTGCTCTTCCACCGACTGAGGATCCTATCAGCTGAAACCACTGAAACATTTACAAAGCATATTTCCATCTTGTATTGTTTGTTGAGTGCTTGTTGAATTACTCACTGGGTATGAGCTATTTTTATCTCTTCCTCGTTTTTTACACTTTCATCTATACACCGATACGACGTATGTTATTCCCTAATGTGACCCTAGCTAGCTCTGCTCCTCAGATAGGGCAAAGCAGCGCGTCTTCCTTTCAACACAACTTAGTACAGTGTCAATAGGACATACAAGAAGTTTAAGGCACCGTAAATGTAGACAACTTAAAAATGGTTGTAAGTTTTCAAAGTCTTACTTTAAACACATTTTGGTAGGAATGGGAATTGTTTCCTACCCCATCCCTATTAAGTGTGAATAAGAGAACCACAAAATTGTAAAAGATATAAACACTAGTTGCTTTATAAACATTATTATTTTTTAATGCAATTACTGAGAGCATAATAAACGCATGCATAGTAAAAAGGCGCAGGCCTATGCTGAATAACCAACAACATCTACTTTTTTCTTGGGTATTTGTCAGTGGAAACTCTTATTTTCGAATTCGCATCAGAAACGAAAGAAAAAAAAATCTTCATTAAAAAGGTCTACATGTGAGTGCAATAACTCTCGTGTGTCGAGGTCAAAGAAAATACCTCATGATATATATTTCAATACACGTGTACTAGATCGCGGTAATAGATGTATTCCAAAGCAATATGCATTCAATAAGTATTCAAATTTATCACATCTTTGATTTACTTTAAACAGGATAATATACATCATCAACGACTCTCATGTTTATTTCTTAACATACAAGAGGGATTTGAAAATGAATGCGTATTATAACTACTCTCTGAAGTGATGGCTTCTCTTTTGAGGACTGCCAATGACATCGGTCAGGAAATTGCGAAGATGGCACAATCAATCCTTGCTTAAGAGATGACGATGATCGGAGCATGAAATATAGAGAGCTAACATTATGTCTTATAAAGGATGCCTGCTTGCTTTGGTAAAATGATTCATTCAATGCAAGAGTTTGCTTTGCTTTGCAACCTAGGAATTCAATATGATACCGATGAGCATGTGGTGAGGGTGTCACTTATATTATTTACTTTCAGCATTGGTATTATGGCAAACATTTCTTTGACCAACAACCTTCCATGAAAACCTTTCACCAAGAATGACACTAGAATGCATCTCCAAGACTGCCAAGATTGTTTCGGCGAACGAGAGAAGTAATTATTCTGGCTCATCCTGAATCCTCTGTTTGCCTCACTGTTAAGGGGGAGTGGAAGAGAAAGAGATGTGTTATGATCGATCGTCTAATTACTGCTTAAGTACGAGTTGGTAACCTTTGACAATTTAACAGTCAAATTCACACTGCAAGAGCTGCTATAATTAGAACTCTAAGTTGTCATGAATCCCCCTACTCGAATTGTCTAACTTACTATTATGCTTTATCCTACATCTACACCCATCTCAAATGTTATTTAAAAAGAAAACATTTCATATAGCGGTAATAATTTTCATAATAACACGAGTTAGTGATTTTCATACGGATACTCTCCCAATTATGTTACATTATGATTGAAATGAATTGAATTAAATGGATTGAATACGATTGAACTAACCTGTAATGGGATTGAACAAGTTCTCGTTATGGCTACGGCTCTGCGGAATATAAAATACAATGATATAAAAGAAGGTTGTTTTTCTCACACTGCTTTTGCTAGTCATTTCTCTGAATGAAAACTTTCAACGGTGTTTTTGAAAAGACTGAAAGTTAAAAGGGTGTGATACGGCAATTTCACTAGGTAATCGAAGAGTTTTCTGTAATTGGATTGTCTTACCATTTGATGGGTGATATGGAATTCATAAAATCTTACCATTACAAATCATATTTCAATCACAAAAATCATCAAATTCTCCATTAATCATTATCTGCTATTGTTTGTCTTACATAGATAAGAATCTATAAAGTAAATTTTTTGTTGAAATTGTTGTTTTTCGCCTTTTCACATTTATAATTCTCAGTGTCTAATAAGTGGGTAAGCTTAATGAAATCAGATCTGCTGAGAAATGGGAATGTAAGTTGTTATGGATACATGTGCATTGTAGTATTATCATTTCTGGGCACTTGACTGTTCCACGGAGGAATATGTAAATAAAAAGTTCGACAAGATGACCGAGATCGACCAAACACCTTGTTTGAGAGTCTGGGTATTTTTGGTGGTTATGATGGTTCGTTAGGCCAAGTTAACCTCCGTAACAAATTGGGGGCACGTCACAGGAGTTCGGCAGGGTTTCTGCGGACTTAGGTGATTTGGTCGGGCTTGATATGATCCCAGGAGTATTTTTTCGTTCTCGCTTGGCCGATGAATTTCGGTGAGTAGCGTGTTGTAGCACTCTATGCTATGTCGTGGACATGGGCGATCGCGATACAGTTTACGTCGCGTCGCGCAACTACGTACAGTACTGTATGTAGTTTGCATCGTGATTGTTACAGTTTACTAAGTGTTACGATTTGAGAAAGCATGATGCGTTTATGGCGTAGTGTGTGTGTGTGGACGCGGAGTGATATGTTATACATTTTGATGTAAATCGGTCGTCTTTCTGTGTCTGCGTGAGGGAAGCACACGTTCGTATTTCTTTCGGGATCGAAAGGGTTAATTTGGCACGTGCGTAGTGTTGAGGATGGTTTAGTCCGGTTATACGCTGCGTGTGTGTAGTGTCTGTGTGGAAACGTTGGTCAAACGTTGGTCGTTGGTCCCGTACACGGTGGTTCGTGTGTGGTTTAGCACACGGGTTATTCCACGGTGGTTTGTATGTGGTTTAGCATACAGGTGATTTCACTGTGGTTCGTGTGTGGTTTAGCACACGGGTTATTCCACGGTGGTTTGTATGTGGTTTAGCATACAGGTGATTTCACGGTGGTTCGTGTGTGGTTTAGCACACGGGTTATTCCACGGTGGTTTGTATGTGGTTTAGCATACAGGTGATTTCACGGTGGTTCGTGTGTGGTTTAGCACACGGGTTATTCCACGGTGGTTTGTATGTGGTTTAGCATACAGGTGATTTAACGGTTGTTCGTGTTTGGTATAGCACACGGGTTATTCCAAGGTGGTTTGTGTGTGCTTTAGCACACAGGTAATGCCAGTGTTGTTCGTGTGTGGTTGAGCACACGGGTTATTTCAAGTCGGTTCGTTTGTAGTGTAGCATACGGGTTATTCCCAGTCGGGTCGTGTGTGGTATAGCATACGGGTCATTTTTTATAGTGCGACTGGTTTTCTTCAGTTGAAAAGAGTTTTTCAGCTGGCTGGCTGGTGATAGTCAGGTTTTCTTGTAGCACTACTAATTGTACATTACTGGTGCAGAATGGAGAAAGATCAAGAGTTTTCCATTGAGAAGTTTGTGGATTCACCCACAGTTGAGGAGTTGCTAACCTTGAAAAAGGTTGATTTATTGCGTGTTGCAGAAAACTACAAGGTTCCTGCTGTGAAGAGTACAATGAAAAAGTCAGAGATTACACAGCACACTATCAAATTTCTTGTAGATGAAGAAGTATTTCCCCTCCATGCATTGCGTAGCATATCAGGTAGTCCCCCTGGTGATGTGCAAGGGAGTGTAGAAGTACGTCTGAAAGAGCTTGAACTTGAGAAAGCGAGAATTGAGTTAGAGAGAGAGAGGGTTTCTCTTGAAAGGGCTCGTCAAGTCGGTGAGAGAGAGTATGGTGTAAGCGTCAGTGGTGGGCATTTTGATATCGCCAAAAATGTCAGAATGGTCCCTGAGTTCGATGAAGGAGATGTGGATAGATATTTCCTGCATTTCGAGCAAGTGGCGGATAGCATGGAGTGGCCGAAAGAAAAATGGCCTCATCTTCTGCAGACTAAGTTAAAGGGAAAGGCGTGTGATGCTTATGCTTCACTTTCGCGCGAAGAAGCTCAGGATTATGCAACAGTAAAAAAGGCAATCATGAACGCGTACGCCTTGGTTCCTGAAGCGTACAGACAAAAATTCAGGAATAGTAGAAAACTAGAGTCACAGTCATTCAGAGAATTTGCAAAAGTGAAGGAAATTGCCTTCACTCGTTGGCTGCAATCAGTAGGCGTGGCTACTGTTGAAGATTTGCAGGAACTTGTGCTACTAGAGGAGTTTAAGCGTTCACTACCTCAAGAGGTGCGTACACATATTGAGGAACAAAAGGTGAAAACTTTGTCGGTAGCTAGTACAATGGCTGATGAGTATACTTTGTCCCATAGTCATGGAAACAGGTATGTAGGAAGCAAATATGCAGCTCCTAATCGTCTAAGTGTTGGCAAGACAAATTCTAGCAGTAAGACAGAGGTGAATGCTGGTCTAGTGGTAGAAAATGAGACTGACAAGAAAGGTAGGAACACTGAGAAGCCTATTGTGTGTTTCCATTGTAGGCAACCAGGGCATGTGAAGTCTACTTGTCCCGTTCTGAACAAGAAAAAACGGGAAAAAGACAAAGAAAAGAAGTCTCATCCAAATGGATTGGTGAGTCGTTCGGTTGAATCGACAGGTGATTGGTGTGAACAAGTTCAGAGTGTGATTAAGTCGGCTGATTAAGACAAGATTAAGTCTCAGTATGAACCATTCACTTCTGTAGGCTATGTGTCATTGGTAGGGTCTGATGAAGCTAGAAAGGTTACCATCCTGCGAGATACTGGTGCATCCCAGTCATTGATTCTTGACAGTGTTTTACCTTTTGGGAAAACGTCGTCCACAGGCACAAGTGTACTGTTACAAGGAGTAGAAGGAGGTTACGTTGAAGCCCCTCTTCACACAGTCGATTTGCAGTCAGGCCTAGTTTCAGGAAGGGTGAGCCTTGGTGTTAGGAAGTCACTTCCTATGGATGGTGTAGCACTGATATTAGGCAATGATCTTGCAGGAGACAAAGTGACTATTCCAGTGGTCAGTGCAGTCCCTTTGGATAAAGAAGGAAATGAGACAGCTGCATTGGTTCAGGAATTCCCTGAAGTTTTCCCAGCTTGTGTCGTCACACGTTCCATGTGTAGAAAATCAGAGGAGTCTGAAATGAAGGCTAGTCCAGAGGATATCAGTCTAGAAGGGAGTTTCTTCTGTCGGTTAAATGATGTAGAAGCAAGTAGAACCGCAGCATCAAAATCACGTCAGATAGGAGATGAGTCTCAGCCTGTAGATGAAAATGAGATTGGGTTGAACAAGAGCTCTTTGATTGACGCACAGAAGAATGATCCACAGTTGGTAGCATTGTGTGATAGTGCCCTTGCTGAAGAAGAAGCACTGAGTGAAAGGACTTGCTACTATAAGAAAGGAGATGTGTTGATGAGGAAGTGGATGCCAGTTGACTCTTCCAGTGATGAAGAATGGCGAGAAGTTCACCAGATTGTCATCCCGACAGTATTTCGTAAACACATCTTGAGTGTGTCGCATGAGTCAGCTCTTGGTGGTCATCTTGGAGTCAATAAGACAGTTGACAAGATTTTGAAACATTTCTTTTGGCCTGGCTTGAGACGGGATGTTTCAGATTTCTGTAGAACTTGCCATGTTTGTCAAGTGGTGGGGAAACCTAATCAGAAGATTCCTCCAGCTCCCCTAAAGCCCATACCAGCATTTGATGAGCCGTTTAGCACAGTTATCATAGACTGTGTTGGTCCTTTGCCAAAGACAAAGGCTGGACATGAGTACTTGCTCACTATGATGTGCGCTTCTACGAGATTTCCAGAAGCTGTGCCACTTCGGCGTATCACTGCACAGAACGTTAGCAAGGCGTTAGTGAAGTTCTTCACAACGGTTGGCTTGCCAAAGGTGGTGCAATCAGACCAGGGTTCCAACTTCACTTCAAAGATATTTCAGCAAGTGATGCGTGAGTTGGGTATCAAATGTGTTACCTCGAGTGCTTATCATCCACAGTGTCAAGGCGCTCTGGAACGTTTTCATCAGACGCTGAAGAACATGATGAGAACATACTGCTTTGAGGTCGAGAAGGACTGGGATGAAGGCTTGCCGTTGTTGCTTTTCTCGGTGCGAGAGTCTGTGCAAGAGTCCTTAGGATTTAGTCCCTTTGAGTTAGTGTTTGGACACGAGGTTCGTGGTCCATTGAAGGTCTTGAGAGAGAAGCTGTTGGGTGAGGATGAGTCACCTGGTTTGTTGAATTATGTGACCACGTTCCGTGGTAGGCTGACTCGTGCACGTGAATTTGCAGCTGGACATTTGAGAAACAGTCAAAAGAACATGAAACAGTTGTTTGATAAGAGGTCCAGGGAAAGGATGTTCAGTCCCGGTGAAAAGGTATTGATACTGCTGCCCGTTCCTGGTAATCCTCTGTGTGCTCGCTTCTCTGGTCCCTATGTCGTGGAGGAGAGATTGAGTGATGTAAATTACATCATTCAGACGCCAGACAGGAAGAAAAAGAAACGGTTGTGTCACATCAACATGTTGAAGAAGTATGTTGAGAGAAGTGCAGGTGAAAGTGCGAAGCCAGTCATGTATGTGGTAGGAGCAGTCCAAGATGTCCCCGTTCCCAAGACGAGAAAGGAGCTGATGAGATTCGTGGGCATGGCTGGATACTACCGTCGCTTCTGCCATAACTTCTCGGATGTTGTGGCGCCCTTGACTGATCTCCTGCGGAAGAACGTGAAGTTCCAGTGGTCAGCCGCATGCCGGTCTGCGTTTGACCAAGTGAAGGCAATCCTGTCGAGTGGTCCTGTATTGGCAGCGCGGGACTTCAAGAAAGGCTTCAGCCTAGCTGTCGATGCAAGCGATGTCGGAGCAGGCGCCGTGCTGATGCAAGCTGATGACGATGGAGTGGACAGACCGGTCTGCTACTTCTCAAAGAAGTTCAACGCGCACCAGCGGAAGTATTCTACCGTTGAGAAGGAGACCCTAGCGTTAATTCTTTCGCTCAGCCATTTTGATGTCTACGTGGGCAGCACAACTCAACCCGTTGTTGTGTGGACTGATCACAACCCACTGACATTCGTCAACAGAATGAGAAACAAAAACCAGAGACTGATGCGATGGAGTTTAATCCTACAGGAGTACAACCTTGACATTAAGCACATTCGCGGAAAGGAAAGCATTGTCGCAGACGCCCTTTCTCGTGCTTAATTGAGACATCTCGATATTTTGTCTTGTTGCCAGATGCAACATTTGTTCAAATGTATTTCATGTTTGTAACACTTAAACAGGTGTAATTCTGTTTTGCAAGTACACAGGACAGTGTGTGTACATCATGTATATGTACAAGTGGTACATGTATGCATCTTGCATACACTATAATTGTGATGCCAACAGCATGAATGGCACTTTGAATGTGTAAATAACAACATGGAAGTATCTTTAGACATGTTTGTGTTAATATTAGGAAACACAGCAAACTATATTTGTGCTTTGAGTCACTTACCAAAAGAAGACATTATGAAGGCTGTTTTAAGTTATGCTAGCCATCAACAGTTGTCAAGAATGTGAGTTGTTGGTAAAATGATTTCAAACAGGTAGTGTCGCTGTTTGTATAGAGAATGTGGTGTATCGAGTAATGTAGGCACAGTTCAGGTATATGAAGTTTAATACTTGTACATGTACAAGTATTGGTTGGGTTTGTTGTGGCATATACCCTAAGTTGAGTGGATGTTGCCTTTTGGATTTAATTAGCATGTATACTTTATTAGGTACAGAAATTATATAGTTATACATGTACAAAGCTTTTGCTCATTATTATAGCTCAATCATAGCCTTGGTAAAGGTGTTCAGTATTTCACAGTTGATCCAACATACCAACAGGCATATATTTACGCTGACTGTGTTATACCAGGATGTATACAGGCAGGTATACACTCACTTATTAAGTTTAGGTGTACACACAGGTTATCATCAAGTATATCTCATTCAGGTTCATTTGATGTTTTGTCAGGCAGGTCATACTCTTGGTGTTTTGTATGTTGACAGGAAAGTTTTCAGAAACATAAGTAGGATATATGACATTTGTTGATGTTTTGACGTTTCAATAGATGCTGACACAACGTGTACAGGTATATGTAAGTCACATATCATGGAATATGATGTTTGGTTGTAGGTTGTAATATGATTACAACAGTTGGATTATACAATGTATGCAGTTTGTGGAAGAGATGACGTGTTTATGATCTTCGTACACAAGTTAATCATTTGATAATGACAGTGTAAAAATTGACTTATGTTGCATTTGTGTTCTAACGAGGAAACCACATGATTTTGGTACAACGTGTATTGTTTGTATGCATGACATGATTGCATAAAGGTTAAGGTGTTGAGAAAGTTAATATTGTAGTATTCAGTGTTGCACAACTACATGCAATTCCAGTATGCTGTAACTACAACAAGCAGCAGTAACTCACGAGAGTGTTAGTTTGGTACACGTTGAATGGTACTAAAGTCGTACATGTTTTATCACAGGTTATGATGATGATATAACCATAGCATACTTTGTTTATGTGTTCTTATAATAATGCAACCATGGCAAACTCATGGATTTATAAGGGTGAATTGGAAGAGGAATGTACAATGCTGTTCCAAACTATTGTGCCAAAGTACATAGAGTCCATTTGTGTTAAAAACGTTAAATGTACTCTTTTAGGGGGGAAGTGTTATGGATACATGTGCATTGTAGTATTATCATTTCTGGGCACTTGATTGTTCCGCGGAGGAATATGTAAATAAAGAGTTCGACAAGATGACCGAGATCGACCAAACACCTTGTTTGAGAGTCTGGGTATTTTTGGTGGTTATGATGGTTCGTTAGGCCAAGTTAACCTCCGTAACAAAGTATGTAATATAATCCAGTGCTTTAGAAAGGTTGTCACCCGTCACCACACAACGCCGATTTTCTTTTTCGGTATTATGCATTCATTCATCGCATTTTGGCCAATGTGTTGGAGATGTCTGTTATCTCTCTTAAAGAGATTGTACATTTTTAGTTGAGACCTAACATCAGGTTTCTAGCATTGTGTGTGTGTGTGTGTGTGTGTGTGATACTGAAACATCTCGTATGAGATTTGAAAGAACACGTAATTCCAAGAGCAATTCAAAGTTCATTTTGTGAAAATTGGTTTTGAAACGGCTGAGATATCAAAAGCAGAGCCATTTTATCAAAAGGGGCCTATCTTTTATTACAATCGCTTTGTTTTCCTTTGTTTTTAGATCCCTCAGTCTAAAAAAAAAAGATTTTCATCAAATTACCTTTGAATGGATTATTCTCTGAATGGTATGCTCTGTACTATTTCATAAGTGGCTTCTTGGTATTTTGCAAAAAGTTAAAAGCCAAATCTTCATCTTTATCAATACTATACCATTCCTGAAACGTTATCCATAGGAATAATGATGTGTCTTGTTTGCGTGTGTGTGCGTGTGCGTAGGGACTGATGGATGGGTGCCGGTGTACAGTGTATGTTTAAACTGGTAGAAAATAGAAGTGCAAGGCAAAATACACGGCAAACTTACCCGCTGCCCCACTGAAATCAGCTGGTCGTCAGTTGTGTAACTTTACCATATTTGATTCCTAGTTAAACCAATAAAAACGTATTGAAACATAGCAACTATACACAGCAAGCACCTGGATATAAAAAAGTACAGTAAAATCAAACGGAATAAAATGTGATCATGCATCACAAAGCCAACAAAAAGTCGCACGTCTTTATTTTACATGAGGACTCAAAATAAGTGAAATGGGTCAACCAAGTCAATTTTGATGTTTTCATAATTTTTGAGAGATTGATTCTTCCACATTTTTTCAAGGTTTTGGAACATAAAATGAATGGGACGTTGTGTTTGAGCATTTTTTTTTTCTATAACGTTTTTCATTTTGTAGAATAAACATTTAATAGGCCCTTTGTCATTTTATAGAAATCCTTTATGCAGGCGCTCTTCACTTTCAAATCTAATAACTTTCGAGAAAAAATGGTGCTATCGCTTTGAAAGGTGGTAGTTGTGGACAGATGTGCCATGCGTGAAACATCATCACAAAGCTTAAAGTCTGCTGCCCTGGAATCTGCCCTTATCTTGAAATCTATGTGCACCATCTTTTTGTTCTTTTTTTTTTCTAAGGCAGGGTCTCAAATAGAAACAGTTTAAGGACAGCTTAATTGTTTGATCATGTATTTATTTCATGCCGTCTACATAAGTCTGAGAAGAATGTGTACCTGAGGTTGCTGTACCACACAATTTAATCTAATATCCCATATTTTAACAATAGCATACAGTTTCGAGTTTTTAACCAAAGTATACAGTATGGATACATTTATAAACATGGACAGTTTTGGACAGCTTTTACGAGAGACAATGCTATCCATTTTCAGCCTTTCATTAAAAGTGAGGACTTCTACGTAATCGTCTTGTTACTCACACTGATAAGTTAAGATATAGGCGGGCTTACCTGTCATGATTTCGGCTGCCAGATCTACGAATCCAGCGTCGTACACCTTATCGCTCAACTTTCCCTTAACTTCCTGGTGGGCTTCTAATTTCAAAAGACATTCAATGTGTTCGAGACAAGAAATCAATACTATTGAATTATAAATTCTTGTCATCATACCAGTTGCTTTGCTTCTCTTGAACTCTAGAAGCACCGATGAAAAAAGGGAAATTGAAAGAAAAGAAAGTCGATCCCTTGTACTCGTTTCCACACTATAACACCAAATGGTGTGATTGAAGTTAATATAAGATAAAAAAAAAAAAATTCTTGTGTGTCGAGGAATGTCACATGTCCCAGTTTGTCTTACCCCTCCAGCGTCGTCTATTCTCATAACATCAATGATCAATAGTGCAAAGTTGTTGATTTGAACATAACATCCTAGGTTTAATACACACCATTTTTTTTTTTTTTTTTTATATCGCGATATTTACAAAACTAAGTATCAACCTCTTTTTTTTTTTAGTGTGAAAAGCATTGCTGTCCTAGCACTCAGGAGACGAAATGAGTGGGATTCTGTCATGCAGCAATGACATTGTGCTCCTAGTGGTTTATGGATGTGAGATCATGGTAGCCTACTTATAGTGTATATTTCTTCTTCCAGATTGTACTCATATTTGCACCGCCCATTCATGACATCGACTCAATTTTTTTGAAGTGATTAAAGAAGGTTAATTGGATGAAAGATCTTGCTCAAAATATACGTGACAGGATCTGCTATTCAAAGTGTTAAAGCCTGTTTATTGTGATAAGTAGGCTAAGCAGTCAGAAGCCTTTTACCTCGTTTGGATGTAATTTTTGTCATCCTGTTGTCTAGAGTCCAGTTTTCCTTGCCCTGCTCCACCCATCTTACAAGCAGTTCTAAGACGTCATTCTCATCGTGTGCACCAGTTTGCTCCAGTTTGATGCCCAACACTTCACAGAGCTGGCCGGCTTCACTAGGGTATATTTGACGTGCTAGTTCTCTGAGAACTTCCCTACTCGGGACACAGTCTCTATAGTCGCCTATGATAGCAGATATTGTAACATACAGTATTCGTTCGTCATTTCATATGGAAGTTAAACAAACGGAACGTGAGATCGTCAATTCATGAGTAAAATATGACAACCATGCAGTATATTGCAATGATCTCTCGAAATGGTGTTTTATTCAAGAAAGTTTATTTCACAAGTAAACAGCCAAAGTATCATCAACTTGAGCTGGTGTCTTCGCCTTGCTACGTGATTTATTGGTATGCAGTATAGCGCTTGTGATCGAATTCGTATACGCTAATGTCCCTAGCCCCAATGACTTTGACAGATGAGACTGGGAAAACCTAAAAGCATCAACAACACATGAAATAACCTTCTGTGAGATTAATCTTAAGAATTAATCATAAAAAGGTATTGGTGTGATATATTATACATTTTGGCGTGTCAAAGTGACAGAATATTAACGATCTATATTAATAACATCTGCTCCCCTTTTCAGTCTGTTATTTTTCAGTCTGTGACGCTACTTTATCCCTCCAAACTGACATTTAGTAGGTAATGGACATCAGTTTAGCTATTAAGATGTAATACCTGTTAGGATTCCAATAGCAACGTGCTTATGTCCAGCGTCATGCATGATATCAGCCAAGGCGGTATGGTGGTTGTAGTCTGGTGGACACATCATCTTCCTCCACTCTGTCAGCATCTTCATGTTGTCTTGGATCTTGTCTCCAGTACGAGTTTGGGCCTCAGTGTGATGCTCTATGCCGAGCATTAGGGCTAGCATGGCTGGTTCGATTCGTGTTGCCACGGCCATCAGATCGCTGGTACTTACTTCGTAATCTGTTGTGACGTCAAAGTTATTCTAAAGGTAATTTACTTATGATTTAGCATGTTGGCTTGGCAAAGTATCTACAATTGATATATCACTATGCCGCAGCTCCTTACGGGACCAGTGGCCTTGACAGAAGGATACACTCAAGTTTGGTTTGAGCCACGTCATATTTGTTCGTGCCACAGACTTATTAAAGTAGACTCTTCCGAACCCTATCACTCTGTCGATACAAAGATAGCAGAATAGACAGAGGGAATACAGCTGTACAGGAACTATCCGTCTTGCGTAAAGAACAAGAAAATATTTGCAATGTTTGATTTGTGTAGAATGTGTTTGAGCAGGCGAATCCCTTGAAAATTACAGGACCAATTCAAAAGTAAATATATCTAGATAATGAAACAAAAAGATACAATATGATATTTCGTGTCGTGCAGAATTCTTAATTTTCCACTCTGCACATGTGTCAACGTAAATTCTTTCACATAGTGTTTGAACCCTTAAACCTCAAGCCTTGTTCCAAAGCGCAGTATAGAATAACTATTTTGCGCGGTGTTTAATAAAAAACGTCAGTCAACAGATGGCTTTGAAGTCCTAGTTTTGGTCGTTTTTTTTTTTCCAGGCAAATACATAAAACTTGAATATCATTTTTTTTTTTGCTTACAGCTACTGATAATTAACTTATACAGTAACGATCGATCAATAAACTATCTTTAATCAGTATGTTTTTTTTTTCTGATTAATATACGCGGCAGGAGAGGTACGTTGTTGTTGTTGTTGTTGTCATTAGTGCTCGCTTTGAGAACGAGTCAAGCGAATATCCTGACACAATTATTTCCTGCAGTATCAAGAGATTAAAACCTATATGCAACTGCAACGGTGTTTATAGCGCATTCATTGTGCACCCAAGTGTCAATAATACAATTTATTGTCGGGTTATGCAAGGGTATAAATTTATGGATATCATTGATTCTTATTCAATTGAAGCTTTGCCATTCCTTTATTCAGCTTTTTTACGTTGTGATAGGTTCCCAGCTCTCAGAGGTAAAGTTTCAGACATTTGTTTTTACACTCATTTTTATATTTCTACTCATTTCTGACTAAAAACAACAACTGTTTCAATGTTCATAGTAACCCAAGTATAGGCCTGTATTACAATAGAGGGGCATTGCATGTAATGAACTATCAAAGGAATTGATTCTTGATTTGAACTGCCTTAATATTTTACTCTGGGTTTTTATACTGTATGTCATTACGTCGTCACAGCATTAATTATCGGCATTTTTTTTTTTTTATTAATCATGGCTGTCAAAAGTGTTGAATCTTCTCTTCTCAGTTGCTGCAACTTCTTTGGGTTGTGACAAAAAAAAAAAGTTATCGATTGAAGTCAAGGCAGTCCGCAGACATTTTTCTTTTTTCAATCTGCAGTTGCTCATCAGGTCATTTACAATTCTCGTAGAATTCTCTAGAATTCCGAATCTTTTAATCGTATAGGGTAAATTGTTTATTATTGTCTAAGATAATAGTCCATAAGCTTTCTTTAATCTTCCTATAAAAAAAACAAACAAATATATATATATATATATATATATATATATATATAATATTCTCAGATGCAAGAAGAAATGTGAG
This sequence comes from Diadema setosum, assembly GCF_964275005.1. Lineage (NCBI taxonomy): Eukaryota > Metazoa > Echinodermata > Echinoidea > Diadematoida > Diadematidae > Diadema > Diadema setosum. The sequence continues at coordinate 30,941,852 of NC_092690.1, forward strand.
CGGGTCAGATCCGCTTCTCTGCAGGGTAGTACCCGATTACGAGATAATTTAGTTCCGATGAATTAGAGAATGACAAATTAATAGCCTATATGAATATCTGTTTCAATACTGAAGATGATTTTGGGTGGTCAATTAAGAAATAGTTTATTTCTTTCAGTCGTTCTAGAGGAAAGTCATCTCAGCTTTCATGTTGCGATCATAATCACTAACTTACCAAAATAGAATGCTCGGGCTATTTTTGTATAACCGCACTCCCTCAGTAGCTTGGGTAGCCTTGCCCTATTCTGATGTTTTGCAGTTTTAGATGACTTCTTATCAAAGTCATATTGTTGTCGTATGATTTCATTTGTTCCCTTTGCACTGGCTGCTGAGCAATGATTGAGTTGAAACTGACTCAACTTGCATTTGCTGTAGTCCAACGCTTGGCAGAATGAGTAGACATCTGTCATGAGTAAGCGCAAAGCCAGTCGAGGAATCTCAGCCTTTGAGGTTACCATGTCCTTTTTCTCCGCAAGAAGCTCCTCTGTGAACAGTGAAATAATTATGTGAAGCAGTACGTGTATAAACAAAGCTGAATATGTTTGATGTACACAAAGGGCATTGCTTGAAAACTGTATTTTTACGGAAAGATATATAATATGATATAACTCTATATAACTCTATCTATAAAGACATTTAACTCCGCATAACGCTTTACATCCAGCACGTTACATTCCAAGACATCACCCCGTCCACATCACGTTTATTTATGCTCACGGCGGAAGAGAGATCTTACAAAGTCATAGCCCGCTGGAAGATTGTAGAAAACAGCAACAGCAACAACAACAACAAAAACAACGGACGGGGGTGGCAACAAAAGAAGCAGCCCACTGCAAATGGTCAATGGAATAATTCAAGCATATTTCCTCGTTTGTTACCAAATCGCTTGTTTGTTTGTTTGTTTGTTTGTTTGTTCATTTCCATATGAGAAGATGGCTGGATGGCCCATATTCAGCTTTGTTAAAGGTATAGTACAGTATTGGTGGAGATGAAAATTGGGCTTTAACTTTTTTTTTTTTCCGAGATACCAAAAAAAAACACTTATGAAATAGCACAGAGCATACAATTTTAAGAGGAATTCACAGTTTATTTGATAAAAATCGGGTTCGGATTAGCTGAAACATCCACAAAAAAAGTAAAAAAAAAAACAAACAATCGTAATAACACGTGGGTCCCGCACTTTATTAGGATCGCTCTGTTTTCGATATCTTGGCCTTCTTAAAACCAATTTTCATCAACTGAACATTGAATACCTCTTGGAATTACATTCTCTTTCAAATTTCATACGAGGTTTCTAAATATCTCGTCAAAAAATGATAAAAACCTGAAGTTAAGTCTCAACCAAAACTATACGATCCCTTTAAGCTGGTCTTCCATGGAGTCCATTTGGATGTGAGGTGGGACCACTTCACCTGTAGTATATCTTGTGTTGGTACCGTAAGTTGATAACAATTATATATCATTGCACATAACAAAGTAGTAAGTGAATAGTAGGGCCTACAGGTAAAAGACGTGAGCCCCCGGATATCTTACGATACCTGGGTTGCAACGTACACTAACTGACATGATTATTTGCGTCAAATAATCATCTCGTTTACTCGTTTACGCCCTGCTTACTATAACAATATCATCCAAACGTAAACGGCGGTTATGTACAACACGTTTTACATCAAGGGCAGCTCAGGCAGCCTTTTTGATAACGATTACTATTCGTCAGTGTTTTGATTTTCGTCCCATGTAATGATTGTACGAAGCCTATCAGGATCCTGCATTTTCACTCACAACCCATCAAGCACCTTTGGTGACATATGGGATATAGTGTACATTACTGGTGGAGTTGAAGGTGAACATGAGGTTTGCTATAGACGTATGTTATTTTTACATAAAACAGGAACGTATCACCTGATGCGAGACTCAGCTTATTCAAATGTAAGGATGGATGCACGTGTGTAAAATGAATTCCAGCGAATATACTAGAGTCATCATAATCATAATCCCTGCAAGTTGTTAAAGTCATGACACATGCAGACTTTGACAGCGACAACGTTTTAATGAAGGCGCTGTTACCAAAAAAGAGATGACTATTGCAATAACCCATGATCCACGATTTGGAATCACGTCGAATATTTACCATTATTCTTATTCCTGTTACTTCCTTCTGCGCATTTAACACTTTATAATGATAAAATTAATACATTACAATATTAGATATAACTACGTTACAATTTCCATTCACCTTCAATAAACTCTTAGTAAAATTGATATGTCATCAAGAGACAACAAATGTAAAGTCAAAACCAAAGGATGAATAAAATGGCTCTGTATTCTAAATACAATGACACAGAGACTTGTAAAATATTGCAGATAGAAATCGCTTTGCTGTCAATAGCTGAACAGCTGCGGGCTTCTTAAAAACACAAATTTCTATTTCTTTGGCAAAAGGAATGTATCTTGAATTTTCTTGACTGAGTGAGCTTTGTCGGATATTGCTACTTATTGTCTCTACTACCCTTTTGAAGAGTTCTGCGTCATTCCAGCTAAAAATTAATCAATCAATCAATCCTGAATATAATGTATTGTATACACAAAATCCATAATTTGGATTCCGTTTGAGATTGATGCATAACATTCTAAAAGAAAATGAACCAGAATGTACAATATCAACGAAGTAAACAGTATTTTGAATAAGAGCTGGTTTTACCATATCTGGGACTCGTCTTTTTAAGTATTTTTCTGATCCTCCTTCGCTGTCCTGCTCTCCTTCCTCCTCTTTCTTTTTCGAGCACCAGAACGATGTCCATATCATCAACAGACCCTGGGTTAGCAAGCTTTAAGTCTGCGGCGATACTTCGCATCACCTCGGGGTCGGCATACTTCCTGATGAGTTGGATTTCGTCGATTGTTATACCGCTAACTAAATGTAACAAAGTCATTGTGAGGAAGATTTCGAATCTGTTCCTTTTCACACTGTCTTACCTGCAGCTAAACAACACTGCTTAGGCAACGTTTGGTGGATGATTTTAACGCGATTTTGTCATTGTTGTTACTTGTGTATTTTGACCTAGTCCCTAGTTAACAAGGTACAAAGTACAAACAAAGTATAAACTAACTAAAAAGAACTAACTAAACGGACACAACAACTAAACACAATTCAAGAACAAAATTCAAACTCCAATCAAAGATTTACATTTCTCCTGAAGGTTTTTGTGGTAACACTTCCAAAGAAGATTCACCATTGTCATTCAACCCTCGATATCGACTTGACTGTAAATCAAAACTTAGGGTTTGTTATAACAATGTGGCAAGAAGTCATCAAATCTGAGATTTAAGGGCAATTTCGATTTCCGAATAGATTTGGGAGAGTTGTCTGACAAATGCATCCATACATACACACATTATTGCAGTCTCAGATTACCACAGAATTACAGTCATGCTGTATTGAATAATCATAGTTGAATTTTATGGCATATTACTCTGTATTGCTTATGTCAGAAAAAAAAAGTATACTGCAAAATAAGGAGAGAGAGAGAGAGAGAGAGAAGCAAAGAAAAAACTACTATCACATTCAGAATTATTATAATCATTAACATCAAAACAGCTTCAAAAAGACATAGTAGTTTCGCTTTTGGAAATTGTGGCCTTTGATAATTTTGTTTGTTTAGGTAATTGTCAAGGAGGAACAAGATATCAAAGAAAATAAGTATTAAACGTCTCTAAAATCATAACCCTTTGAAATACTAGTACACTGTGGTCCGTGAGAAATACTTACCTAAACCTACATCTTCTTCTTCTTCCCTGCTGGCTACTTCCACGTCTTCCTGTTCCTTTATTGTCAATCCTGATTCGATTTCATTCTGCTCTGTTTTATGACCCTTTGTTTTACACATAAGAGGATCTGTTAATGTAGTAAGTAAAAAAAAAAAAAAGACGAAGTGAAGTAAACAAAACAAAACAAAAAAATCTTACCACCGAACACTGTCAGACAAATGTTTGTTTTTTTCACTCGACTGATATTTACGATATAAATGACATACAGTGTATGTTTTTCAGCCTGCCATACAAGCTCAAAGATTCTGTTGGACTGCATCATGGATAAAGTGGTCTACTTTCTTTCTTTGCTTGTGTGATATTAAGACAATGCACAAACTTGAATGTCAAAAAAAAAAAAAATGAGAGAGACATATTTTACCGACATACACACTGACATCTTTATATATATACGTGTCATTATGTCACACATTTAGGTATGTCCTTAATTTCATTCAATTAATTCAAGTTATTGAAAACATATTTTCCACGTATTTTATACTACGCAAATGAATGAAACGAATGGATGAATATTATCACAGTATATGCCTACATGCCGTCAACACCCTCATGCCAGTTTGAAAGAAAAGGGGTCCCAGTGAATTATGCACATTACCTACTAACATCTTCGCCACTGGCTATGCAATCCTTTGCTTTTATTTTTCCATTCAGAATTACCTGACTTCCATTTGAAAACAAATTTAGGCTGTATACATGTTATATACTATACAGTGGTTGCATGGGACGCGAAGGCATTTCAGTCAGTTGTATGCATCATTAAAATTGCTCAAATCTCATTCTATAGTATTTTCTTGTAGACAAAAAGATTTGTACGTACAAAAAGGTTTACGAATATTTACCACTTTTGCCTTCGACACTGGCCGTGTTCCCGTACATCCCTTCCTCGGATTCATTCGAGCAGGAATTCTCCTCAATTCCTTCCGTTATTTGATCTTTGGTTTCGGACAACAGTTTGGCTGTACATTTTATGGAGAATAAGAATGACAAAGCACAGCTCCGTCATCAATTTCATTCGGTTCTGTGTGAGTGGTGATTATAATTTCAGGTGGGCTCACAACAATCAGTCTGCAATTATATTGAGATAAATAATATATTCAATAGCGCTTTGATGACCACCCAGGTATGAAATAGAGTTTTGTCAGCCTTTACGATACTCAAAGTGTGATTTGCATTTTCAATTAGCGATTTCTATTCTATGGCTTTAGCTTTTTACCATGTCACTCTTCATGAAAACAAAAAATATGAAGACAAACAACAAAAAAACAAGCAATAAATAGGACAACCTAACAATATTATAAATATTGTTATCTTCTTATTTATCATCATCAGTTCAGTTTGCACAAACATGCTTTGATATGGATAATAACTTATGTCATGCAGCCGAGCAACTGTAGCTCTGGACAGTTCTTGTTTTCATTTTGTTTTACTCCAAGTTGTAATTGACATTTTTTTTTTTTACCACCACCTTTCCTTAAACAAGTGTCGTTATAACATTTTTTTTTTTTTAACAGCACAACATCTGTGTTGAATAATGGCAATATTCCTTATCTGTCAAAGCGGAGTCGTTTCATGCGAGAAGTCAGCAACTTCAGCATTGGATGCAGTGCACGAGTGGTACTTGGTTTTCAAAATAGCAGTTTGGGTCGTGCTGTGGTTGCAGCGTGGAGGTACTTTCACAGGAACTTTGCCCTGGTTGCATGTACTATTTTTGTTTGCTGATATTTTTTAACTGTCTACTTGTGATTTTCAAGTTTTTGTATTTTTTTTTTTTTGTTATCAGTATCTTCATGATCCCGATTGTGAGTATGATTAGCATCGTTGACATCTACGCGTTAAAATAAACTGAAAACAAATAGTAAAGGTACAGTTCCTCGAAACGGGCTACACTCTTGATAAATCATCGCTATAAAGCAATCTACTGCACTTTATTCCTTGCCAAAAAAAAAAAAAAACTTACTCCTTTCAGACGGCGTTTCCTCCGTGGAATTCTCGGCGTCATTGCTTAACTCAGTGATGGAATCCGCGGCAGTGCCTGTGAGGATTGTGGTTAAAAGAATTATAGTCCTTGTTAAAATCACATTCTTTCTATGCTTTTGCTTTCACCATTTTTATTCTTGCCCTCATTGTTACGATCATTATAATCATCACACTTGTTCAGCATTTATAAAAAAAAAAAACACTTTCCAAAATGCATGTTATTCTGAAAACAGACATAAATTTTACGATGTATTAAGCACTGCAACATTTTGTTTTCACAATTGCACGTCTTTCTTATTATGCCTCCCAACACATATCAGTCTTTAGATATTGTGTCCCTTCCAGTGACTGTGTGGTGCAGGAACGAAAAAAGACATTTTTTTTTTTTAAGATTTACTTTATAACATGTGTACTGATGACTGGATAAAGCACGAAGACACATTGGACATAGCACTACAGTTTTGTATCAACATTTTCCCCTCCCATCATATGCATCATAGTATCGAATAACTGAGATTCCCTGTAGTTTTAAAGATTGTTTCCTCATCTTTACCAATCACCGTGCGCCATCTTTCAAGATAGAATAATATCATTCTTAACATTTCAGTCTTGCGATAGGACAACTAAGTACAGACTGTAATACAAAACTAGGTGAGTGAACAATACTCCCTTGTAGACTACTTACCTTCTTTCATAGATGGTCTCCCTTGCTCATTTTGGATGGATAGTATTGGCTCCTTCTCGTAATAGATGGCGCTTTGCTCTTTCTCAATGCACATATCTGTTATAAAACGCAAACCAAATGCTTCAAGAAACGAGAGGAGAGCGATTTCGGCGTAATCTTTGCTATAAGCAGATTTGACATATTTGATATCTGACATCGGATTTGCGTGACATATTATTGGATGAACATAAGAACCCTATTACAGGCTCCTACTCTCAATTGTATAGGACCTATGAACAAAAAAAAAAAAGAACACACTTTCCAAAATGTATGTTATTCTGAAAACAGATATAAATTTTACGATGAATTAAGCACTGTAACATTTTGTTTTCACAATTGCACGTCTTTGCTAATATGCCTCCCAACACCTATCAGTCTTCAGATATTGTGTCCCTTCCAGTGACAAAGTGGTGCAGGATAGAAAAGTGGATAGCTCGAGAATACGTCCGTAGGGAAAGACTTTTTGAATCGAACTCATTTATTTTCTTCAGGAGTTCCACACACTGCTTCTCCACGTGCCCTCCCTTTTCTTTCTGTCAACTTACTTTGTTATCTGTATGTTATTCAGCTTCATAATAGTATAATAGTAATCATGGCCGTGTTTGCTCTTATTATTCATATTTTTCATAAAGTGTCCCACAACCAATATACAAATACTACGTTTATTTGATTAATACAGAATTTTAAAAAGAATTACGTAGGCTATTAAATAATCACGTAATTTGCTATACCAGGAATATCCTGGCGATTACATTTTTTTTTTTTGCCTTTTTGACAATTTTTGACATATTAGATTGGCTCCTTGTCGTGGTAGATGGCGCATTGAGCTTTCTCAATGCATATGTGTGTAACAAAATGCAATCAAAATGAGAAGAGTGAAAAAATGAGAAGAGAGATCTAGACGTAATTTTTGCAACAAGCAGGTGTGACATATAAGATATCTGACATGGGATTTTCTTCGTGCCACATTGACGTATCATCGGGTGATTTATACCATCTGTTGAATTCGATTACGGGCTCCTACTCTTGTTTGCATAGGCCCTAAGAACAAAAAGTGAATAGCTCGAGAATAAAAAAGTGGGAAAATCATTTAGATCGAACTCATTTCTAGACGAGTTTTTCACACTGCTTCTCCAGTCGCATCCTCCCCTTCCTCACTCTGTCAACATTATGTCCTATCAGTATATTATTTATCATCATAATAGCATGATAGTAATCATGGTAGTATTTGCTTTTGTTATTCATGTTATTGTAAAACACATCACAACCTAAATAAGCATAATCAATGTCGATTTGATTTTTGCATAATTAAGTGACAATATATTCAGTAGTCACGTGATACCTGCAACGTCTTGCCGGTCACATTTTTCAGCAGCATCCCGAAGTCGACATCTTATCTCGTAATTGCTGCATTCTTGTCTCGGCACCCAGTCTTCCAGCAGCTTGTCTGTTCGAAACAACCATTCTAAGTTCTCCCTGTTTCTGGCATCTATGTCTTCTGGCTTTATGTATATTTCTCTACTTAGCGACTCGAAGTGTCGTTTGGTTATAGCAAGGGCCACCGACTCAATGTCCTCCTTATCCAGTGGCTTTTTGTTCTTTTCTGAAACTGTACAAGATACGAGCCGGGAACAAATTTTAATAGCAAATCATTCACTATAGTTTCGTTTTGTTTTGTCAAATATCACGCTGGTCACGTACCACATCATTCAGTCGGACACACAGGCTTGATCTGTGATCTCGATGGTACCGGAAGTCATTTCACATCAAAAAACAAAAACAACAACAAACAGCTAAATTTCTAACCTGTCAGTTTTCATCCATGATACTTGGCCTCTCTATATTTCTTGGTTTTAATGCACTAGAGAGATACACAATAATTGTCAAGAATATTCAAGGTTTGAAGCTCAGTTAAAGGGGATGGCTAGTAACTGATCAGTGGGAATCAGTGGGAATGCTGGAGGATAATTGTTCCAATCCTCGTGGGATTAATTTAAGAGTACATTATATATCTATTGTTGTGTGAAAATTATTTGCTTCAGAATGGTCTCATATTCAAGTAATGTGCAGTTTAATGTTTCCAGGTTAGCGTGCCTGGTCAGTGACGGGACATTAATCTGCACGTTACTTGAATATGAGACCGTTCTGAGGCAAATAATTTTCACACAACAGTAGATATATAAGGTACTCTTAAATGAATCCCACAAGGATTGGAACAATCATCCCTCAGCATTCCCACTGATTCCCACTGATCGGTTACTAGCCATCCCCTTTAAAATCCTTCTAGAGAAACAACACAACTTGTCTTTTTGCAGAAGGACTAGCAGAGAGGAGAAATCTGGGACACTTTCTTTTTGATTAAAAAAAAAGATCTTCTTTGGGAGGCGTCTTTCTCTCTCTACCATGTACCTACTATGTTACTATAACATGAAGTACTTCACATGAATTTCACTTTCTGACAAACGTCTACTTACTTTGGAAAAACGTGTTTGCCACTTCCTTACAACCAGTTTTTTCAAGAGCCAAGCACAAAGTCACTTTGATGTTAAAAGGTTTCTCATTCACTGGCGTCTTTCCTTCTTTCCTGTCTCCTTTCATTGCCGTCTTTTCCTGTTTCTCGTCTTGTGTCACTCTCATCTCCATTAGTTCTATATTGTCTCCTTCAATGACATTGGAACTTGTTCTCTGTGTCTCACCACTACTTTGTGTGTATTTACCCGCCCATTCTGTCAGCAATGCAGAACACTTCTCCACCATCGCTCTCTTTTTCTCTGATCCAAGACCTACCGGGGCTTCGATGTCAAGTGTATTCAACAGCTTCTCAATTTGTTGGGGCTGTTTGACGACAGACCAGCAGATATGACTGATGTCGTCGTGACAAATCTCGCCTCGTTTACTGCGATATTCTGATAATTTAAGTTACAAAGAAAGTATTTCTAATAGAACTTCGAATATGTTATACAAAAGGATATCAGAATATCGTTCGGTAACAAATTTAAAGAAAGCAAATGTAACAAAACAGGCGAAACAACTAAGGTCAGTACAATTAATAGTCAGCGACATTTAAAGGAAAACATAACAAATGATCTTAATTACGTTTTAATGTAAACTTACTATCTTCGATGCTATAAACCATCTAAATAACATAACCAATAATACACTCAGGATGTGCATCAATCTCCCATTATCGATTCCATAAGGCACTGATAAACTCTCTATTACACACACACACACACACACACACACACACACACAGAAATACACACATTACATTTACTTTTTACATTACATCACCTCACATTATTATACAGACGAGGGCATATAAATGAGTATAAATGGGAAATAAATTCACCTTTCATCTGCTTCTGTAATTTGCTGTTTTGGCTGAGCTGGCTCCACTGCATTTCCTCTTCAGTCTTCTCTTTCCATCTGCACAGACCGTTGTACATGTCTTTAGGTGGTATCACCAACTGACAGTCATCACCCATGAGGAACTGTGTAAGAGCCCGACTTAACTCCTTGTTATCGTTAACCTTGGAACACATCTCCCAAAGCTCTAGGTAGGTGATGGACCCTTTGAACAAAAGATTAGAAGACCATACAATTTTTCCATAACGCGGGCATACTAATGAAATAAGATATGGCAATAAGCAGCAGATTACTCATTGTATAAACGAAAGTTGGTAGTCGAACATTACTCTACAGGAAACTAACATTATTCTTTCACATACAGAGTTGATGAACTTAAACCGACTATTTTCTGTGCGCGACCTGTAGATAGCAAGCTCACTATTGCAGACCTATTATGAAATATGCGGAATTCACTTTTTTTTTCTCGTTTTTAAGGTTAGGCGAGTTATCATCACGGAAAGAGTTTTTTTTTTATCATTATTTTTAAGCAATAGGAATAACATCAACATTTTGATAATGTACGCAATAGAATTTGCAAATCAACATCTACAGTCCTGAACCCCGTTCCCAATGCTGTCGATTTTACATAAGTAATTCAAGATTTTTAAACCCGGAAAGCAGAAAGGAAGGAAACATTGAAAATGAATACATATGAGGGAAAACCAATGAAACGTGAAATGGCATACAAGAATCGTATTTGAAATAACGAAACAGCATTTCCTATGTCGACATTTTCCTATTCACCTGATATATGTACATAATAAGATTTTTTTTTTTCAATGCGTATCCCGTGCACTCTCAGTCAGGAAAAAGATTGGCTCAAACAGTTTTCTCTGTAGAAGGAGAGTACATTCGTAAATGAATCAGGGTGTTCCGGGCAGATAGAGAGAGAGAGAGAAAAAAAAACACGATTTTATACCCAGTATCCAATCCGCCCCTTTGCTAATCAGACATAAAATTGAAAAAAGTGCGGCGACACCATTCAGCTCACCAGAGTATCTCAATCGGCTGACTTCAGGCCTCTGCTTTCCTGCCGATGACAAATGAAATGTATAAAGTTATCACTTTATGTCACTACAGACTGATGTTGTTACGCAAATGATATTTCTTGTATTGATTTGTATGTTAAACTCTCTCTCTCTCTCTTTTATGCATACTCTGTATCACTCTGTTTTCATTTGCAATTGTATTTGGAGAAAGAAAATGCAGTAATAAACCAAACCAAACTTGAAAAATACAAATTGTCTCGTAATCTGTGAAATTGAATACATTCGAAGCCATGTGCATGAATTTCTATTTCGCAAAGTCAGCGCATAAACACAATTTGAAATTATTACCTCCGCCACGGGAGGGGGTGATGTTTTCGTAACCGTTGGATTGTTGGTTAGTTAGTTAGTTTGTTTGTTTGTTTATTTGTCCTTGTGCAAATAACTCAAAAAGTAGTCAACGGATTTTAATGAAACTATACAAAAGGCTGACAATGACACAAGTAACAAATAAAGAAATTTTGGTAAGTAACCGAGATTCTGGATAGAATTTATGAAGGATTTTTGGAATTTTGACAGGTAGGGTCAATGAACTTGGGAATTCAAGCGGGGCATGTTTTGAGGTTTTCAAACGCGCACTAAAGTGCCTGTTCTAGTTTCTGCTAGAGCGAGGCGCGCCGCGCAGCTGCGGTTTATGTCGTAACAAATGCTTCTATGTGTGGAAAACTGGAAGCCGACTGATTTTCTGCATTTTTACCTTATATGGGGTGGAAATCGCTGATCTCTATGGAAGAGCACAAAGAGCTTTTCCCCATAGTGGTGGAGAAGAGAAAAATCTCTTTGCAAGATCACTGGCGGAAAGTAGATGCTTGGCGGAGGTCTGCGCCATCAGAGTGCTTTTCTAGCTGTATAAATGATTTCATGATCATTATTTCAGCCAGTCACATTTTTACATTGCGGCAGCTCGTTCTTGTGATATTTTATATGAAAATCCGATGTTTAATCTCTTGTGCAACTATGTTTACGTAGTTTACTTCACATATATGACATTCAACATTTTTTGAACACCGATAAACAATGTAAAAATATTGCGGTATATATAAGAATCAACGGACAAATGTGTGTGTGTGTGTGTGTGTGTGTGTGTGTACCCAGTTTTTCCTGACTCGCTCCCTTTTGCTTCAATCCTGCTCCAACTCAATCTATCTTTCCCAATTCATTTCAATTTTATACTTCCTTATCTGTGCCTTTGCAACTACCACGTAATCTATTTCAGGTTTGTTTCTATATCAAACATTTCTCCATTGCTTTCTCATTGAAATAACTTACCAGGTATACAGTTTTCACTTACCTTTGCCGAGAAACCGCTTTGCCAAACAGGTGACACCAAGCAAAACCGCGACAATAACACCGACAATGAGAGCTATTCGAAAAGAACCATTACAGACAAGGAGAAAGTAAACACTTTGGAGACTCTGCTTGGATAATGGAGACCGCATAGATATTGGAGCCGTTCTGGTTTTGAATGACAACCAGAAAATTAATCATAGTCGGAAGCACATACTTAAAACAATAAGTGATTAGTATTCCTCTGTTTGATTGTTTATGCTTTCAAATGTGTGCTATACTTCTGACTGTCCTGCACTGTAACTGGTTGTCAAAGGGCTTCAAAACACAAGCCTAACCTGTAAGACAAATGTGGATAAACCTCCAAATGATAATAAAAGGTATTTTTTTTATTCAATTTCATATAATTTGCGTTACTGTCTCTAGAACCCATCAATAAGGTTTTATAGTCGCATTTCACTAGAAATACTCCTTGTATAAAGTGATACAGGAGGGGAAAATTACGATGTTTTTGATGACAAAATTATGTAAGTATCGAACAAAAGAATTTTGTTCAAGTACCAATACGTCTTCCCTTTGACTTCGATGACGTAATACTGTCTGTGGTCGTCGGCAAAGTCGGCGTCAAAATGGTGACGGCAATCCGTTGTAATTCGGCCAGCGTGGACCTTGATTCAGCTATACATGTAAAGACTCCCTGCACACTTGATGAAACTGGTATTTTCGCATCGATATTTTGCAGTCTGTTACTGTATTCTGAAAAGTGATAGGCAATATCGGGGACCTTGCTCCCGTCATGAAGCCAGTATATGTTGACGACATCTGGAGGCACGCTTCTTACCTGACATAGCAGCGTGGTATTTTGTGGGTCGTAAATCAGGGAGCAATCCGTAGTCGAGCATCCTTTCACCGAAAGGAAATCTACAGGGTAGTAAGCAGGGATAAAGTCGTGACGAACACTGTGCAAGTTAACTATTTTTTTTTCTATTTCCCATCTTGCCTGGAAGGGTCCTCTGCATTCTGGCTTACATAATCTGATAAAACAGACACTCTTTTATGACGGGAGAAGTAACGGGATGTGCTAGCCGGTCCTTCATTGCCGTGGAGGAAGGGACTACAGAACACAACGACTCTGGAAACCAGACTACACATTAAGCCAGGACAGGATCATTATAAAAAAAAAAAGTTCGCATCAGGTAATGCACGGAAAGGTCAATAAGAGGTGATTATAGAATTGAATATTAATAATAATTATAATGATAATAAACCAGAATGCCAATTTCAAGAATTGTCCAGTTTTTGCTTCAAATCTCAACACTGTATTTTAGAAGTGCATCATGTGCAAGTGCATTCACTTAACCGTGTATAGGTTTAAGTGCACTGTAATGAATAGTTATATTGAATAGAGTAAACTTTTTCAAAGGAAGTGGCATATTCATTGAAAAACCAAACATGATCGTGATATTCTAGCTCTGCATAATTTCTTGTTTTCACTTATCACTTGATGTGCAATCCTATTGTTGATGTCATGACCTTTCAATCTTTACATTCTTTCCTTTACAAAAAGAAGTCTAACAATTCTATTTCTTCGATGACGTATCAGAGGTGGGGAATGTTGTGTGAAGGACATACCTTTCCAGTCAAAATCTACTGAATTCCTGTTATACGCAATATTATACGTTTCGGTTATTTTTTGTTTTGAAATAACTGAGATATCCAGATGCTCCTAATAAGAGATAGTCAGCATAATGAGCAAAATGTTATATGAAATTAAAATCCTTTGAAATCCCGGAGCCATTCTCTGGTCATGCACACTGAATTCTACCATGTGGAGTGATTCTAGATGTCATTGACTTTGTATTATTTCTGTTATTTATTATGTTCTAAATCTGACGCACTCAAAATGAAGGAACTCTCGAGATGTAAGAAAATGGACAGGCAAACCATGTGTATGAATAGAAGTCCATGAGGACAATAATAATACATATAAAATATCATAAAATAGTAACATTATAACCTAACATGGCAAATTGGGCTTTACAGCCGCAACACAAATAGCTGGTGAAATGTTCAATATCTCAATCGGGAGTAGCCTCATGAAGTCTTGAAAGCTATTATCATTGAAACAAAGTTATGAACACTTTGATACACTGTTCTGTATATTGCGAACAGGTGTTCAGTGACCGGATCCATTACCGTAATAACACTCTCTATATTGTATTCAAGACCCGTTACCACCGATGGTGGAGACCGCAAACTAAAAATAATGTCTTATGAACATGTGCATCAGCAATCATCAACACTGCAAGCCCGGAAACTCTAGAAACAAACCTCTCACAGACACGTCCGTAAAATTTTTGATGACGATGCCTCTGTAATCGGTCACTGTGCAGTAGTATTGACCGGCATCGTCTTTATCGACTCGTTTGATGACGAGCGAGTAATTTGCATCGATCGTCACCAGACCCGCGCGGTAGCTTTCACCATCGATCACGTTCTCGTGCCAGAGTAACAGGAGGGTGGGAGAATGGGAACTATTTCCAGGAGGCATTTTTTTTTTTAGGCAAAAACAAAAGAAAGAAGGTGCGGGCATACCATGAAAATACATCCGTGAAGCGTAGGCTGCTGTGAAGATGCATGCAAAGCTTCTCATGATTATGGTCTATAAAGTAATGTGATGGTCAAGATGGGGTACAAGTTCGTGAACCATAGAATGAGTAATAGAATTTTATAGCAAATTGTACCCTATATCATGATAACTCATGTCTATCCGAATTAACACACGGCCTTAGGGGCTTACATATTTTATGAAGTAAGAATACAATATGGTACCTATACCGACTAACATGAAAAACAGACAAAATTTCTGTTATATGTTTTTCATTTTGATTCTCACATTTCTGCCCCGACTGTAATATTGTATACAAGTCTGTGTCTTACGTCAATTTACTGTCGATGAAAAAGTTGAAAGTAGAATACAAATTGTAAGATGATTATGATTTTATACAATGTAATGATATAATTTACTTTCTCGTTTGTAACAATGACGACAAAGGAGCCGACTTTAAGGACAATGCTATAGCAAGAATAATCTGCTACCATGTGACCTTAAGAGTGCCTTAATCGCTAAATATATCGCCAATATCGTGAAATATGAAGTTTTTTTTTATTTTTTTTTTACAAGCTCCTTTGTCTTTTCTTCATTTGCCAATCATTAACCTTTAGCAACTCAAGTATCTATTAGGAGAGCAGCGAAAGTATAGAATAACAACATTCAATACAGACTGGATTAGCAAATCAATAAAGAAAGCCCGAACACATTGACTGAAAACAGGGCTCAACTCCTTACGCATCATCCATTCTGCTCCCATCATGCCAAATGAAGTACATATATATATATATATATATTATATAATAATAATGAAGCAGCTCATAGCCGAACACTTTGCGCAAGCTGTCTTCCTATGGGTCTGCTGAACGTTTATTACATTGGGCATGGTGGGGGAGGGGTCTTTGATACCATGCACTAGAATGTTTTTCGTTGGAAGCAAGTTCTCGGAAACTATTTTTTCATTCAAAACTAATTTAGAGGGCTGTGTTTGGTTGAAGATATTGCATTTATCTATTCTATAATCATAAATTAGTCATCACTTTGTGCCATAACACAGTCTGTGGTGTCCCATGAAATGCACATTTTAGTTTTCCCTGAAAGCCTCTCAACAGAATCGGACGGACATCAACGAGTATGACGTCATCTGGAATTCGACAACCTGTTCAACAATGGAATCCACACTAAAATAGAAATAAGGAGAACTCCAAGCGCTGGTCACCTTACAACTAGTGTCAAAGTTTACATTAAAAAAAAAATAACTTGTTTATTCCATAGGGCCTGTGTCGTTTGAGCCTTTTACTAATCATTGTCCTGCAGTTTTTGTCACAGTAAAATAATATGTTGCTGATTTCATAATGTAGATGTCTTTAATTTTTCTCGAAGCCTGAAAAAGAACATATTTTTTCACGTTTTCTAAGTATCACCTTCTTCCTTTTCAAGCGTTGTAAAATCTTTACTTATCATTGATATGATTATTTTACACACATACAATGCATTGATTGGGCTTCATCTTGATGGTCATTAAAGCAAAGGAAGAAATTTCCAAAGACTGAAACCCTCTTTGAATAATATTCAATCAAAATTAATGTGCAACAATTAATGACATTTATAAGCCACACAATGACAAATTTCCTCCTTTTCTTTGTAAATTACGCCAGTGCAAACAAAAAAGGATAATAGGGATGTAGAAAAAAAGGAAAAAATATTTTGCCTTGTATAAACCATATTTTTCATTGTTATTGCCCTTTTTGTTGTGTATATTTGTGTGTGTTTGACTTACCGACTTCTGTGGAGATTGCCACCATATATATGGTGATAATGACAAGGATCCTGTAGAAAGCCATTGTTCCCAACTTCTCTCCGGCAGACGACACCTGACAAAGGAAGAAGAGCATATAAAATAAATGCACTACTTTATAACGGCTACATGTTTGACGATGATCTGCTTTGTTCAATCACCTCCCCCCCCCCCCTTAATTTGGCATGATGGGAGCAGAATAGACGATGCATGGGGAGTTAAGCCTTCTTTTTTCAGTCTAAACCGAGTGTATGGCATTTCCTCGGTGATTTTACAATATTTCAATCAGTATTGGGTTTTTTTTATTCCGTACTTTCGCTGCTCTCATAATAGATACTCGAGTTGATAAAGATTGATAATTGGTAAATGAAGAAAAAATAAAACAGATTCATATTCCACACCACATACCTATTTTGACGTTAAGTCATTCGTAAGATCACTTGGTAGAAGTTTATTCTTGTTATAGTCCATAGAGTTGACCTTACATAGTTCATAAAATCAGAATACAATTTAGTATCTATACCGACTGACATGAAAAAAAAACCACACAATTTCTTTCATATTCTTTATTTTGCTTCTCACATTTCTGCTGTGACTGCATAAATATACAAGTCTGTGTTTTATGTCAGTTTACTGTCGACAGAAAAGTATGAAAGTAGGATACAAGTTTTACGATGATTATGACTGAAAACGATGTAATAGTATTATTTGTTTTCTCGTGTGTAGCAACAATGGCAATAGAGCAACGGTATAATCTATATGATTTAGGGAGCTTTACAGTTGTTGTTTTTTTTACCAATAAAATCTAATTCATAATTTTTTATCGAACTTGGCATTATTTTGATATGACACAATTGTATCGAAAATTAATTTTCATACTCATTATTTTCTTCTTATTTTTTTTTTGGGGGGGGGGGAAGAAGGGGTGGAAGGGATGAAACACATAGTTTAAAATTGAAAACACTTTTCACTTTGCTCGTATACGTTGTCAGTCCGAAATGGTTTGAAAGGACAAACTATTTTGTCAAAGATGGATCTTCAACAATTTCTTGCAAACCAAGCATAGCATCGTCTTACGCCTGTTATCTAAATCGTACACAATTGTACACGATCTAATCATGGTTAGACTATTAAAATTCGTTGCAACCCTTAAAACATGCCTAAGATGAAAATTGCAGTCCCTGTTGCTTAATCTTCTGAAGTATACAGGTACTTTGAGTATCGTTAAAAATAAAGCTGTATACCTTTTGAGAGTTTTAGTATAAAATGGAGTAGGTTTAATAGTGTGCGCAGGTGTATGTGTGCGTTTGCGTGTGTGTGTTTGCGTGTGCGTGTTTGTGTGTGTGTATGTGTGTGAGAGAGCGAGCGTGCTTATTTTAATACAGTGAGTTTCAGATGTAAAATAGAAATGAACTCTTGTAAAGGATCAACAATCTTCGTTTCTTTTTATTGGATGACAACTACATAGCACTGATGATGAGAAACGAACTGGTGACAGATTCTGAAGAGCTGGGGCGAGTCATAAGAATGTCATGACTATATAGCCAAGATGTAATACTAAGAATAGGGAAAGATGTGATACTTAAAAACAGTACCGAGCCATAATACATTTTTGAGGAACATAGGTACTACGGCAACACCTCAAACCATTTTACTAGAAGAATACAACTGAGCTATCTGATGTTTGCAGAATAGACTTGATGGCAAAAGTAGAGAAAAAAAAGAAGCAATGTGTCGACGTGCTCCATGAATCTTAGTAATATGAACAGAACAGCTCGATTAGACTACATCCCTCTTGGAGCGATAAAAATGTCAAAATTATAGCGCCTTAGCAGCCAATGTCTCTTACAACAGTATTGCATATTGATGGTATTCATGTTTGTCATTTTCTACTTTTATGTAAATCTAACAAATGTGACACTAAAGGCACCATTGATTAAGTGACGGTTATCCCGGGTCGACAGTCATGCGTGTTAAGCTGCACGTAAACGAAATATGAAACCAAAGTCTATCTTCGAGTGCAGTGGAATAATGATGTGTGCTTCAAAACGTTAACACTTTGACCTTACCAGCACATCTTACATGTGCAATATAACTCATGTAAATGGTTGCTCAGATAATCATTCCATCAAATTTAGCACGCTGCTTAGGAGAGACTAGCGTATGCAGCCAGAACAAGTAAGTTGCCCGTACAGAATATCTTGTATAATCCACAAAAACTTCTTTTCCTCTCTTTACAGACAGTGTGAGGGCAAGGTCCACTGGGATAAAATAAGCTAGATAATAAAATGGTACAGTCAATATGAGATCATTGAAATCATTGAACATTTTGTGTTAAAGCTCCCATGCATATAATTTCCCCAGTGATTTGTCATAGAAGCAAGATACCACTTCGAAGAAAAAAAAATGGTTCATTTCTAAGATTCTCTGTATATCATTGCCGTTATTGTGTTACCGAGATTGTCGTAATATTCAATCTACACTAGAACGACATTTTGATGGAACATTATTCCGGTTTGAAATAATGGAAATCATCACACAGTCATAGTGAAATTTCTGGCTGGGTATTTAAAATCACACAAATCCTGGCTTTTTAGAATATAGATTGAATATAAAGAAAAACAAGTTTGCGACAGGAAATAAATATGGTTATATAGACATACTTCTTAAGAAAGGGAAATGATCTGTGTGAGGTAAGAAATGTTCATCTGCTCATTCCAAGCTTGTAAATCAATAAGATATTCCATTCTCTTTGAAAGCAACCATCACCACTAAAGATCAACTGCAGTGCTCAATTTCAGATTTACGCCTGGGCAGACAGACATATAAAATATGCTGTCAAGATAATACACAATGGGTTGTGTCCAACGATACGAATTATAGTTATATGTGAAACCACGTCAGTTGTAAAAAGGAACACTTAGGCACGAAGGATATTAGTGTAGTTCTTTTAGTGACGCGGAACGGGCAAAGGAAAATATGCTTATGCGAGTTAATATAAGCCTCAGTATTAAATATTTCCATAATATGATATGTGAGCCTGTCCTACTGAAAAAGAAGAGTAAGAATAAAAAGAAGAGCTAGAGTCCTTACCTACATGTTCCTTTTAAGCCAATTATTCAGTTCACACTGCTACTCTGAGGCTGGAGAAGAAACCGAGTTCTTAGGAGTGTGCTGTGCGAGTACATGATATGTTCATCCATTTTGTACAGTATAAGACCTATGGCGCTGAAGAAAATTGCGACTTAATTACGACTGTCATACCGTCAACAGTCGAGTGATGGCAGTATATCAATTTGTCATTTCAAAATCATTTCCTTCAATCGAAACAGCAGGAGCAACAGCAACAACATCATATTCATCAGCTACTCACGATGTGTAAAAGTTTGGAGCATGGTTATGAAATTGATCTTTTTTCCACACAGAAAATAATTATTATTCAAATTATTGAGAATAGATTGATTAGATTAGAAACAACACTTGCTGTCGAGCGCATACAAGCTCCGTGGTCTAATGATAGTGTGGAGGACGCCAGGCCGATGATCAGCCGGTTGTAGGTTCGAATCTTGCCTGCGTATGTATGCCCATATATACGTATATACGTATATATATATATATATATATATATATATATATATATATATATATATATCAACGTATATATATATTTTGTGTGATAGATGTAAGTATAATCACTGATTACTTTGGTGATTTTCACATGGACAAGTTTCTCAAGAAGTTGTAATATTA
This sequence comes from Diadema setosum, assembly GCF_964275005.1. Lineage (NCBI taxonomy): Eukaryota > Metazoa > Echinodermata > Echinoidea > Diadematoida > Diadematidae > Diadema > Diadema setosum. The sequence continues at coordinate 30,962,323 of NC_092690.1, forward strand.
TATATCCATTTTCCCCAATATACTGTGATTCTTTTTAAAGTTGTCCTCAATATTATGCCCATCTCCTTTCATCAATTCTTGTCTTTGGTTATTACTGTGTGTGTTTGTGTGTGTGTGTAAGTGTGTGTGTGTGTGTGCTTGTGCTTGTGCTGTTTGCTCCCGTCACAATCTTATTACGATTGTATGCAATTATCTTGTCACGGTACGCTTGAGTTTGTTACAAATTTGGATTTCCATACACATTACTCAGCATTGATGATGCACTATGGGGAGTCCACTTGGTCCTATTTAAAGACGAGGAAGGTCTCACGTAGTAATCTTCAAAACTTTCCAGAGTAATTACAAACTGATTTTACCGTTCCATCGAACGTAGACTACATGGATCATATTGCTTCTTTCAGAGTAAAGCTATTACTTTGGCATCACCAAAAAAAATAATAAATAAATAAAAATATATATTTATTTTGTTGGAAATTGTTATAAATTTGACAGGCCTTCAATATTAATCTCAGATTCATTTCATCTAACACGACAGAATCCACCGGAAATATGCTCAGCAAAGCCACACCATTCGAATGCAAGAAATTACTACATGATATCATGTGCAAACATACTTCGTTTCATCCACCATTTATTCAACAACACTACAATGCTTGGCATACAAGAAAATATGTTACGCAACCACCCAGCTGATGCCGAAACATATTAGGTTGAAACTAAATTTCCCAAATCACGTATCTATAATCAGTATAGTCCTAATAGGTCCTATCTTACACATCCTGTATGCATCAGGTATTTCCAAGCTGTGTATATTTTAATACTTGAGTAAACATGTGCAGTATTGATCAACAGCTTGCTTAAAAATGGTTATGACTTATGAAAAGAAACACAAAGACAAATTGCAGGATATACAGATAGATTCACTGCCACTGCCACTGCCACGTACAAAAAAGCACAGGATGTATGGATATCATGACTTTTTCGTATGTTCTATTATGAAAACCACAAACATGTACAAGCAAAATCCTGAAGAAAAAAAAAGACATCATCGGTGTACCAATTGGCTATGCAGCAGCTCGTATAACTGCCACCTACGTATCAAACATCTTCATGTTTCTGGAATACGAGACTTGTCGATATTGACTCAAACTTACAAGTTTTATGCGTTTTTATGATGTTTATGTCCATTTACAGAATTATAAATAATGTGAAGAAGATCGAAGTGTTTTACAGTGCATGTTTGTTTGTTTCTTGGTTGTTTGTTAATGTTAGGTAAGAGGGGGGGGGGGGGTTGCCACTTTCCATTCTTAGAAATACGACCAAAATAATTGTATAGAGAAAGAGCAGCACGTGTTCTGTACTCATGACTATCACTTTGTGAGTGAATATGAAAAGCATGATAAGCATTCATATTTCAAAAAGGTTGCAGGCCTACACGTGGATATTGAAAACATTTGTTTGTTTGCTGTCGTTTTTCTTTTCTTGGGGTGGATGGGGTTTCAGCTCCGATGAAACATATGTTGAAATTATTATAAAAGAAAAGGAAAAATGATTTGGAATACGTTTTCTTTATTAACACACCAACACATGAACATTATTTTGTTTCTTTCAGGCGTCGACGTCAAAAAAATACATAATACTATTGCGATACACCTATATGTTATCAAATACAACTACCAACCGTGCATGAAAACTGTTAATATTCGTCAGGAATAAGAATGTATACATTGTTTGTTTGTTTGTTTTTTTTTTTTTGACATTTTCACATAAAAGTGGGGTTCACACGTACACCAATTAGCGGGATACAAATCTCGAGATTTGCATCGCGATCGGTATCTCGAGTTTTTTGCACGTGTGGACAGAAAAAACCCGAAAATTAGCGGGATAAGCATCGCGATGCTAATCCCAAGAAATCTTGCGCTAGTTCATCAATTAGCTGGATAATTGGCCCCGCGCTGGTACGTGTGAACGGTCGGAATTAGAATCTCGAGTTTTTATATCCCATCATGCAATGCGCACATCACAACAGCGAGGCCTCTTCGAAGGACAAAGGGAAGTGCGCGCAGGTAGTGGTAGAGAAGGGCGCTGTGTGACCGAGTTTGCAGGCTTTGCTGTTATCTCTATCGGCAATTAGCGGGATAATTCGGTACGTGTGGACGCTCGCAAAATTAGCGGGATACGGATCGCGATCGCTATCCCGCTAATTTGGTACGTGTGGACGCTCGCAAAAAAAAAAAAAACTCGAGATATGGATCGCGATCGTCATCCCGCTATTTTGTACGTGTGAACCCGGCTAAAAACAAGGGAATTCCGTCCACGGGTTCATACGTACACCAATTAGCGGGATACAAATCTCGAGATTTGCATCGCGATCGTCATCCCGAGTTTTTTGCACGTGTGGACAGAAAAACCCGAAAATTAGCGGGATAAGCATCGCGATGCTAATCCCAAGAAATCTTGCGCTGGTTCATCAATTAGCGGGATAATTTGCCCCGCGCTGGTACGTGTGAACGGTCGGGATTAGAATCTCGAGTTTTTATATCCCATCATGCAATGCGTACATCACTACAGCGAGGCCTCTGCGAAGAGGTCCTTCACCTCTTTGGCGCACCAAAACAACAGCGCGCGAACCACACCACTGACGCGTAAAAGACAATGAGCAAAGGAAAGTGCGCACAGGCAGTGATAGAGAAGGGCGCTGTGTGACCCAGTTTGCAGGTTTTGCTGTTATCTCTTTCGGCAATTATCGGGATAATTCGGTACGTGTTGACGCTCGCCAAATTAGCGGGATACCGATCGCGATCGCTACCCCGCTAATTTGGTACGTGTGGACGCTCGCAAAAAAACTCGAGATATGGATCGCGGTCGTCATCCCGCTATTTTGTACGTGTGAACCCGGCTATTCTTAACCACCGTGCACAGAAAAATGTAAACATGAAGCTACTGTACATTGTCATTCACAATGACGTGTGAGTATCAAATACCATAGCTTATAACATAATCTATAAGTTTTCTCCATTTGGCCACAATGGTCAGTTTATTTCAATATGTTGTCCTATAGTTTTATGTAGGAATTCCTACTGATGCCGCTGTGGGTGTCATTTATTTTTGCTTTCAGCTTAGTGGATATTAGGGTAAATACTCCATTGACCCTTTACGTACGGTCCATAAGAATTCCAAGACAAGGCAGGATTGACAACAGGATGCATTCTAAGACCTCCAAGATTGTTTCAAACCACTGACGAAGCTCAAGTTTGTCATGAGTCCTCTCTTTGCAGTTTACTGTGAAGGAGAGAAAAGAAAAAAAGAGGATATGTAATAATCATTCCATTCGCTTTACAGGAATGCAGCACTGCAAGAGTTACTCTTCACTTTCATAAAGTTCATTCCCATTCTCTTGCTTCGTCATACGAGATGTGTGGTAAAATATCTGCTAACTTTATTACGATATTCATGTTTTGTGTTTGTCTGATGTGCTTGTAGGTCCACTGAAATTACATTTATTGCAATTTTGTCTCACAAAAATAAAAGAGAAAAATGGTTATTGTATCAAGTAGCTGCGAAGATGTGTCATTCCAGAATCCTAGTTAAGATTATTGCGCAGACTGATGCTCTTCCCACTTTTTTTGTTATTTTTGTCGATGCCATAGTTATTGTCTGCGACAAATGTGATAAACATACAGTGTATATGTTTTTCCCCTTTCTTATCTTACAACCAGAGCGCCATTTCAACACAATATTGGCAAAATAGTCACCTTAAGCTTTAATTTTGGAAACTTAAATGTTTGAAAATAAAAGCAATATTGAGTGATCAAACATCATCAGAGGGAAGATGGTGTGTCAATAAAGCTATTTGCGATAGTAAGTACTGGATGGGGTTCACAATGAGGACTTTCATTATTACAATTCATTTGCCTGTCTTGTTTTCCGAAAACAGATAAGTACGCATAATTATACAGTATGTCCCCAAAAAAAAGATTACAACGGGGCCCTCCGCAATGATTGATATCATTGAAAATAGTAAATCAATCTAAATACGCCAGACAAACTGAATGGCAGAAATGTTATCATAATCAGGGTTTGAAATAAGAGAGCTATGTTTCACATTACCTAATAGCCGCAACCATTCTACATTATCTACCGATCTAGCTGAGGGAATTATGTCACAATTTCAAAGGTCATTCATGGATCTGCTCACAGTATTTAGCTTTGATGCAAGTGCCTTTTGCAGGCAGGGGAAGAGCTGTTCTATTATCAGACGAAACCATAAATTCAAGGAAATTTCCTACCAAACACATTTTCAAAGTTGTGAGTTGGTGTCGCTTTCATCTTGATTTATTATCAATTACCATTTGACGCAAACAAAATCTCTATAAAAGAAGAAGACTTTCAGTCATCCATTCTGTTTCAACTATAAATAGCCCCTGTACCATTCTGTTTGTGTTGTCTTAACCTACATTACCTATTCATTACAATCCTTGTTAACCATTTGGGCTTATCGCTTTCACCTAAATAGCCTATTTTTTTCTTTTTAATGCTTATTCACGAAATGTACATTTGTAAAATATTGGAGTTCTCTGAATGCTGCATACGCGTATTTGCGTTATTATGCGTATACGTATGCGTGCTTCTGTGAGTGTTTATAGGAACTGATAGATCCTTGTCCATGAACAGTAAATGATAATGAAAAGTTAAAAGAGCAAAGAATAAAATGGGAAAAAGGAGCCACAAACCTACCTGCTGCTCCACCACGTTCAGCTTATCGTAAATTCTTGGACATCACCATGTCTGATTCCTTGTTTTAAAAAAAAAAGAATTGTACAAACACACTCACCAATGGATACAACACAATGTACAATGTCATGTGGAAATAAAGCAATTACTCAATCAACAGAGGAATAGAATACAAAAAAAAAAAGAAAATGGAATAGAACAGAATATTGTAGAATCACATGGATTAAAAAGGTAGTTGAATGCAAACTAAGATAATCATTACTATCGTTTAAGCGTGGCTGTATTATACGGTGCCCACTATATAATCCACCGAAGAATACGAATCTGAGGCCCGCGGGATATGAGGCGGTGCACTTGTGGTCTTTAGCAAGTCAATAACCCCGTAATCTACATTTGTCATGTCGTTTGATTTCTTTAACCACACTGAACCGTCACATGAGCATATAAACATACACATCATTTTGCAAAATACGTCTACAAATAAGAATGTATATATGCATAATATATTTTGACAACCACTGCCCTGTGGCATAGAAAATGGAATGCTAATCCAACTGGAACTTTCATTAAAAATACTGAAACAACAATTCGCCCTTAACGTCTATATTGTTACTCGCGTTGATCAGATAAGACATGAGGCAAAGAAACGTGAGACCTACCTGTATGAATTTCGTTGGCAAGATCGATAAATCCAGCATCGTACACCTTATCGCTCAACTCTCCCTGCTTTCTCCTGAGAAAAGCTATTATCAAAATAAATAAATTTTTCGAGACAACAGGCAATAAGTTTTAAGTCAAAACTTTCCGATTACTATGCGCATTGCTCTATTTGTGCTGAGTACCGGAAGAACCATGAACAATATTGAGTGAATGAAATTAGGAAAATGGAAGGCCCGTCCCTTTTACTGATTTTCACTTTATATTAAAAGAAATAATGATATGATTGACACCAAAGCTCTCGAATGATGAAGAAAATCAAAGTCCCATTGTGTTTTACTAATTCGGTGTCTTCTCTTCCCATTACATTATTTTGCCCTGGATGCAAAGCTGCTGACAAAATCTAGCTACGTAAGCTTCGTTTCTTTTTTTTTTTTTTTTCAACCTGAGAGCTGAAAAGCCATTGACAATCATTACATTTTTTTTTCTTTTTCATTGTGAAGTTCGCCGCTATCGTAGTAACTACGCGAAAGGGAATAAGTGTGATTCTGTGGGTATTGTGCCTATTACAAGTTTGTGATAATAAGATAGTGACGTTTACTCATGAAACCAACTTAGCTTAATAGTGTAAGGAAACATCACTTGTCAAGAACACATACAACTGGGTCAAGACTCTAGAGCGATGTATTCCATCCAACATCTTGTCTCAGTTATACGAACAGCTATTAGCTGTAAGTTATGACAGTGTGATAAACCGCTAAACCAGTCAGGAGCTTTTTACCCTGTTTGGATGGGTCTACCAGTACTTTCCAGGAGTTTTCCTTTCCCTGCTTCACCCATCGTACTAGCAGATCAAAGACGTGATTCTCATCGTTTTCACCAGGCTGCTTCAGTTTGACGTCGAGCACTTCGCACAAACGACCGGCTCCACTAGGAGGTATTTGGTGTGCCAGCTCTCTGAGAACTTCCTTACTCGGGACGCAGTCTCTGAAGTCGCCTAGTAACAGATATTAGAGCCAGTAGTATACATCATCAGTAAGTATCATCACATCTATTGTTGTCTCAACCTTGCCACAGGACATGTTGGCATGTAACAAGGCACTAATGAATAAATATGTGTCACCGATGTCTATTTCATTGCTGTGCCTTAATTGAAACTATAATCTTTTCTAATTTACAAAAAAAAAAAAATCAATGAGCTTGTTGGATGAGACTACAAACACTAACGAAAAAGGTGAAATACAGAAATAACCCTTTGTCAGATTCATGCTAATATGAAAACATTTTCGTTGAGATCAGACACATTCCTTTGGTCAGGGCATCAGAAAATTGATTATTTGCAATAATGTCATGTGCTCTCAATTCCGCTTTCTCATTTCTCCTGTCTTCCCAATGCTCCACATGAAGGTAATCACTAGGTAGTAAGATGTAGTAGACCTACCTATAAGAATTCCCATAGCAACATGCTTGTATCCAGCGTCATGCATGATATCAGCCAAGGCGATACGATGGTTACAGTCTGGTGGACACATCATCTTCCTCCACTCTGTCAGCATCTTCATGTTGTCTTCGATCTTGTCGCCAATATGAGTTTGGGTCTCAGTGTGATGGTCTATTCCAAGCATTTGGGTAAGCATAGTTGGTTCGATTCGTGTTGCCACGGCCATCAGATCGCTGGTACTAACTTCGTAATCTGTTGGGACGTCAAAGTTATTGTAAGGGTGATTTACTTATGATTTAGCATGTTGACTTAGCAAAGTATCTACATTTGATATATCACTGCGCTGTAGCTCCTTACGGGACCTTGACAGAAAGATACACTCAAGTTTGGTTTGAGCCACGTTATATTTGTTCGTGTCACGCGACAGACTTATTAAAATAGACTCTTCCGAGCCCCATCACTCTGTTGATACAAAGATATCAGAATAGACAGAGGGAATACAGCTGTACAGGAAAATATCCTTCTTGCGTAAAGAACCAGAAAATATATGCAATGTTTGATTTGTGTAGAATGTGTTTTCGCAGGCAAATCCCTTGAATATTACAGGACCAATTCAAAAGTAAATAGTTATATCTAGATGTGAAACAAAAAGATACAATATTATATTTCGTGTAGTGCAGAATTCTTAATTTTCCACTCTGCACATGTGTCAACGGAAATTCTTTCACAAGTGTTTGAACCCTAAAGCCTCAAGCCTTGTTCCAAAGCACAGTATAGAATAACTATTTTGCGCGGTGTTTAATAAAAAAACGTCAGTCAACAGATGGCTTTGAAGTCCTAATTTTGTTTGTTTTTGTTTTTCAGGCAAATACATACAACTTGAATATCATATTTTGTTTACAGCTACTCACAATTATATTACACAGTAACGAGAAGAGGTTCCCTTTTTGTTGTTGTTGTCATTATATTTGCTCGCTTTGTGAACGAGTCAAGCGAATATCCTGACACAATTATTTTTTTGCAGTATCAAGAGATTAAAACTTATATGCAACTACAACGGTGTTTATAGGGCATTCATTGTGCACCCAAGTGTCAATAATTTATCGTCGGATTATGTCAGTGTATAGATTGATGAATATTATTGATTCTTATTGAATTGAAGCTTTGTCATTCCTTTTATTTATTCAGCTTTTCTACGCAATAATGGGTTCTCAACTTATGTTTCAGACATTTTTAATACTCATTTTTATACTTCTACTCATTTGTGACTAAAAACAATAACTGTTTCAATATTCATAGTAACCATAGTATAGGCCTGTATTACCATGAAGGGGTATTTCATTTAATGAACTATCAAAGGAAGTGACTCTTAATATAAACGGCTATGATATTTTACTCGTGGTTTTTATACTGTATGTCATTACGTCGTCACAGCATTAAATCGGCATTTTATTATATTATTCATGGCTGTAAGAAGTGCTGAATCTTCTCTTCACCAGTTGTTGCAACTTCTTTAGGTTGTGACAAATAAAGTTACCGATTGAAGTCAAGGCAGCACGCAGACATGTTTTTTTTATTTTTCTTCCTGAAAAAAAAAAATTCTCAGATGCAAGAAAAAGTGGAAGCGGGTCAGATCCGCTTCTCTGCTGCGTAGTACCCGATTACGAGATTATTTAGTTCAGATGAATTACAGAATGACAAATTCATAGCCTATATGAATATCTGTTTCAATACTGAAGATAATTTTGGGTGGTCAATTAAGAAATCGTTTATATCTTTCAGTCGTGCTAGAAGAAAGTCATCTCAGTTTTCATGTTGCGATCATAATCACGTACTTACCAAAATAGAATGCTCGGCCTATTTTTGTATAACCGCACTCCTTCAGTAGCTTGGGTAGCTCTGTCCTATTCTGATTTGTTGCAGTCTTCTTCTGAAAGTCATATTGTTGTCGTATGATTTCATTTGTTCCCTTTTCACTGCCTGCTGAGCAATGATTTAGTTGAAACTGACTCAACTTGCATTTGCTGTAGTCCAACGCTTGGGCGAATGAGTAGACATCTGTCATGAGTAAGCGCAAAGCCAGTCGAGGAATCTCAGCCTTGAAGATTACCATGTCCTTTTTCTCCGCAAGAAGCTCCTCTGTGAACAGTAAAATATGTGAAGCAGTTCGTGTATAAACAAAGCTGAATATGTTTGATGTACACAGAGGGCATTGCTTGAAAGCTGCATGTTTATGGAAAGATATATAATATCATATAACTCTATATAACTCTATCTATAAAGACATATAACTCCGCATAACGCTTTACGTTTCATTCCAAGACATCATCCCGTCCACATCACGTTTATTTATGCTCACGGCGGAAGAGAGATCTTACAAAGTCATAGCCCGCTTGAAGATTGTAGAAAACCGCAGCAACAACAACAACAACAACAAAAACAACAACGGACGGGGGGGGGGGGCAACAAAAGAAGCAGCCCACTGCAAATGGTCATTGGAGTAATTCAAACATATTTCCTCGTTTGTTACCACATCGCGTGTTTGTTCGTTTGTTTGTTTGTTCATTTCCATCTGAGAAGATGGCTGGATGGCCCATATTCAGCTACGTTAAGCTGGTCTTCCATGGGGTCCAGTTGGATGTGAGGTGGGACTACTTCACCTGTAGTATATCTTGTGTTGGTACCGTACGTTGATACCAATTATATATCATTGCACCAAACAAAGTAGTAAGTGAATAGTAGGGCCTACACGTAAAAGACGTTAGCCCCCGGATATCTTACGATACCTGGGTTGCAACGTACACAAGCTGACATGATTATATGCGTCAAATATTCATCTCGTTTACCGCCCTGCTTACTATAACAATATCATCCAAACGTAAACGGCGATTATGTACAACACGTTTTACATCAAGGGCAGCTCAGGAAGTCTTTTTTAATAACGATTACTGTTCGTCAGTGTTTTGATTTTCGTCCCATGTACAGATTGTACGAAGTCTATCAGGATCCTGCATTTTCACTCACAACCCATCAAGCACCTTTGGTGACATATATGGGATACAATGTACATTACTGGTGGAGTTGAAGGTGAACATGAGGTTTGCTATAGACCTATGTTATTTTTTACATAAAACAGGAACGTATCACCTGATGCGAGACTCAGCTTAATTAAATGTAAGGATGGACGCACGTGTGTAAAATGAATTCCAGGGAATATACCAGAGTCATCATCATAATCCCTACAAGTTGTTACAGTCATGACACATGCAGACTTTGACAGCGACAACGTTTTAATGAAGGCGCTTTTACCAAAAAGAACAAAAAAGAGATGACTATTGCAATAACCCATAATCCACTATTTGGAATCACGTCGAATATCTAACTTTATTATTATTCCTGTTACTTCCTTCTTCGCATTTAACACTTTATAATGATAAAATGAATACATTACAATATCAAATATAACTACGTTACAATTTCCATTCACCTTCAATAAACTCTTAGTAAAACTGATGTGTTATCAAGAGACAACAAATGTAAAGTCAAAACCAAAGGATAAATAAAATGGCTCTGTATTCTAAATGACACAGTAAAATATTGCAGATAGCTTTGGTGTCCATAGCTGAACAGCTGCGGGCTTCTTAAAAACACTAATTTCTTTTTCTTTAGCAAAAGGAATGTATCTTGAATTTTATTGACTGAGTGAGCTCTGTCGGATATTGCTACTTATTGTCTCTACTACCCCTTGTGAAGAGATCTGCGTCATTCCAACTAAAAATTAATCAATCAATCAATCCTGAATATAATGTATTGTATACACAAAATCCATAATTTGAATTCCGTTTGAGATTGATGCATAACATTAAAAAAAAAATGAACCAGAATGTACAATATCAACGAGAGTATTTTGAATAAGAGCTGGTTTTACCATATCTGGGATTCGTCTTTTTAAGCATTTTTTTGATCCTCTTTCGCTGTCCTGCTCTCCTTCTTCCTCTTTCTTTTTCCAGCGCCAGAGCGATGTCCATGTCATCAACAGACCCTGGGTTAGCAAGCTTTAAGTCTGCGGCGACACTTCGCATCACCTCGGGGTCGGCATACTTTCTGATGAGTCGGATTTCGTCGATTGTTATACTGCTAACTAAATGTAACAAAGACATTGTGAGGAAGATTTCGAATCTGTTCCTTTTCACACTGTCTTACCTGCAGCTAAACAACACTGCTTAGGCAACGTTTGGTGGATGATTTTAACGCGATTTTGTTATTGTTGTTACTTGTGTATTTTGACCTAGTCCCTGATATTAAAGCAGTTAACAAGGTACAAAGTACAAACAAAGTATAAACTAACTAAAAAGAACTAACTAAACGGACACAACTAAACACAATTCAAGAACAAAATTCAAACTCCAATCAAAGATTTACATTTCTCCTGAAGGTTTTTGTGGTAAGACTTCCAAAGAAGATTCACCATTGTCATTCAACCCTCGATATCGACTTGACTGTAAATCAAAACTTAGGGTTTGTTATAACAATGTGGCAAGAAGTCATCAAATCTGAGATTTAAGGGCAATTTCGATTTCCGAATAGATTTGGGAGAGTTGTCTGACGAATGCATCCATACATCCACACATTATTACAGTCTCAGATTACCACAGAATTACAGTCATGCTGTATTGTATAATCATTGTTGAATTTTATTGCATATTACTCTGTATTGCTTATGTCAGAAAAAAGTATACTGCAAAATAAGGAGAGAGAGAGAGAGAGAGAGAAGCAAAGAAAAAACTACTATCACATTCAGAATTATTATAATCATTAACATCAAAACAGCTTCAAAAAGACATAGTAGTTTCGCTTTTGGAAATTGTGGCCTTTGATAATTTTGTTTGTTTAGATAATTGTCAAGGAGGAACAAGATATCAAAGAAAATAAGTATTAAACGTCTCTAAAATCATGACCCTTTGAAATACTAGTACACTGTGGTCCGTGAGAAATACTTACCTAAACCTACATCTTCTTCTTCTTCCCTGCTGGCTACTTCCACGTCTTCCTGTTCCTTTATTGTCAATCCTGATTCGATTTCATTCTGCTCTGTTTTATGACCCTCTGTTTTACACATAAGAGGATCTGTTAATGTAGTAAGTAAAAAAAAAAAAAAAAAAAAAAAAAAAAAAGACGAAGTGAAGTAAACAAAAAAAAAATCTTACCACCGAACACTGTCAGACAAATGTTTGTTGTTGTTTTTTCACTCGACTGATATTTACGATATAAATGACATACAGTGTATGTTTTTCAGCCTGCCATACAAGCTCAAAGATTCTGTTGGACAGCATCATGGGTAAAGTGGTCTATTTTCTTTCTTTGCTTGTGTGATATTAAGACAATGCACAAACATGAATGTCAAAAAAAAAAATGAGAGAGACATATTTTACCTACATACACACTGACATCTTTATATACGTGTCATTATGTCACACATTTAGGTATGTCCTTAATTTCATTTAATTAATTTAAGCTATTGAAAACATATTTTCCACGTATTTTATACTACGCAAATGAATGAAACGAATGGATGAATATTATCACAGTATATGCCTACATGCCGTCAGCACCCTCATGCCAGTTTGAAAGAAAAGGGGTCCCAGTGAATTATGCACATTACCTACTAACATCTTCGCCACTGGCTATGCAATCCTTTGCTTTTATTTTTCCAGTCAGAATTACCTGACTTCCATTTGAAAACAAATTTAGGCTGTATACATGTTATATACTATACAGTGGTTGCATGGGACGCGAAGGCATTTCAGTCAGTTGTATGCATCATTAAAATTGCTCAAATCTCATTCTATAGTATTTTCTTGTGGACAAAAAGATTTGTACGTACAAAAAGGTTTACGAATATTTACCACTTTTGCCTTCGCCACTGGTTTTGTTCCCGTACATCCCTTCCTCGGATTCATTCGAGCAGGAATTCTCCTCAATTCCTTCCGTTATTTGATCTTTGGGTTCGGACAACAGTTTGGCTGTACATTTTATGGAGAATAAGAATGACAAAGCACAGCTCCGTCATCAATTTTATTCGGTTCTGTGTGAGTGGTGATTATAATTTCAGGTGGGATCACAACAATCAGTCTGCAATTACAATGAGTTAGATAATATATTCAATAGCGCTTTGATGACCATCCAGGTATGAAATAGAGTTTGTCAGCCTTTACGATACTCAAAGTGTGATTTGCCTATTTCAATTAGCGATTTGTATTCTATGGCATCAGAGGTCATTTTTAGCTTTTCACCATGTCACTCTTCATGAAAACAAAAATATGAAGACAAGCAACAAAAAAGAAGCAATGAATAGGAGAACCTAACAAGTATTATAAAGATTGTCATCTTCTTATTTATCATCAGTTCAGTTTGCACAAACATGCTATGACATAAATAATTATATAATATTGACTGGCCTCGAGGGAGATACCACAAAATATTCTTTCAGTGCGGGCAATATTTATCTGGTATCTCCCTCAAGGCCAGTCAATATCATAATTATTACCTATCCCCTAGGTAAATTAAGAAAATATGTGAATACGGCTATACACTATGATATAGATAAGCCACATTTGACTACTTGTAGATCATCAACATGTCGAATAATTGAAAAACTGTTCATCAATGTATATCATTCAACTACATATGTATTTGTAACAGGAGAACTTCAAACATCTGAACGCTTTTACACTTTATTTTTACTTCTGTTTAAATTTGGAGAGTTGTAAAACTAATGGTCACTCTGCAATTATTGAGCACAAATGGACGCGTAGTGCTGCTGTAAGTGGTCGACCTTGTATGAGTTGATTTATCAGCGTTCTTCTGCGGTGCGTGTAACCGACACCCAGCGACGTCCTGGAATGTTTTCTTTTCGTAGACGCGATCGGAATGTTTACATTTAAAGCAGGGAGGTGGGGAGAGAGATCCCACTCTTTCTCTTCCCACCTCCCTATGTAAAGTGAATGGCGAAAACCGGAAGATTGCACTGTTTGCACACATCGTGCACATTGTTTTGTGTACGGTACGGTGTGTGTAACCGACACGCAGCGACGTGGCGAAAACCGGCAGAGGCGAACGAATTTCATTTCATTTCACACATGCATGTTCACATGCATGTTTTTTATTTTCATTTCCAATCAAACACAGGTAATACACTTTGACATGATTACATATATTGCAACATAATAATAGATATTGGTTCTTAAAAGAACTTCATGGAAATGGAAATTGAGGGGCTGCTAAAAAGCGAACCTGTAGATTGCAGTCCCCTCACTTACGTTACATTACTACAATACATTAATTATATATGACTTTATAACACAATACAACGATACATGTACCGTACAAGCTAATCATTGAAAGTATACAGTTTTCATTCAATCAAATCGGATGGTTACATGTAGTACAGTGTTAACGCTTTCACATGTATACACATACACAATATTGCCTGCTGACCTTTAACCCTGCAAAATATCAACTGCAATTGCCTCGCAAAACTACCTCGTATAGGTAATAATAACGTATGTCAACCTGGGTCATGCAGCCGAGCAACTGTAGCTCTGGACAGTTCTTGTTTTCATTTTGTTTTTCTCCAAGTTGTAATTGACATTTTTTTTTTTTTTTACCACCACCACCTTTCCTTAAACAAGTGTCGATATAACATTTTATAACCGCACAACATCTGTGTTGAATAATGACAATATTCCTTATCTGTCAAAGCGGAGTCATTTCATGCGAGAAGTCAGCAACTTCAGCATTGGATGCAGTGCACGAGTGATAGTGCTTTTGATAATAGCAGTTTGGGTCGTGCTATGGTTGCAGTGTGGAGGTACTTTCACAGGAACTTTGCCCTGGTTGCATGTACTATTTTTGTTTGCTGGTATTTTTTAAACTGTCTACTTGTGATTTTCAAGTTTTTGTAGTGTGATTAGCATCGTTGACATCTACGCGTTAAAATAAACTGGAAACAAATAGTAAAGGTACAGTTCCTCGAAACGAGCTACACTCTCATAAGTCATCGCTATAAAGCAGTCTATTGCACTTTATTCCCTGCCTTAAAAAAGCAACAACAACAACAACAACAAAAAACACCTTACTCCTTTCAGACGGTGTTTCCTCCGTGGAATTGCCGGCGTCATTGCTTAAGTCAGTGATGGAATCCGCGCCAGTGCCTGTGAGGATTGTGGTTAAAAGAATTATAATCCATGTTAAAATCACATTCTTTCTATACTTTTGCTTTCACCATTTTTCTTCTTGCCCTCATTGTAACGATCATTATAATCATCACACTTGTTCAGAATTTATATAAAAAAAAACACTTTCCAAAAATGCATGTTATTCTGAAAACAGACATAAATTTTACGATGTATTAAGCACTGCAACATTTTGTTTTCACAATTGCACGTCTTTCTTATTATGCCTCCCAACACATATTAGTCTTTAGATATTGTGTCCCTTCCAGTGACTGTGTGGTGCAGGAACGAAAAAACACAATGTTTTTTTTAAAGAGTTACTTTATAACATGTGTACTAATGACTGGATAAAGCACGAAGACACATTGGACATAGCACTAGAGTTCTTATCAACATTTTCCCCTCCCATCCATTATGCATCATAGTATCGAATAACTCTAAGATTCCCTGTAGTTTTAAAGATGTTCCTCATCTTTACCAATCACCGTGCGCCATCTTTTCTGAACATTTCAATCTTGTGATAGGACAACTAACTACAGACTGTAATACAAAACTAGGTGAGTGACCAATACTCCCTTGCAGACTACTTACCTTCTTTCATAGATGGTCTCCCTTGCTCATTTTGGATGGATAGTATTGGCTCCTTTTCGCAATATATGACGCTTTGCTCTTTCTCAATGCAAATATCTGTTATAAAACGCAAACCAAATGCTTCATGAAACGAGAGGAGAGCGATTTCGGCGTAATCTTTGTCATAAGTAGATTTGACATATTTGATAACTGACATCGGATTTGCGTGACATATCATTGGATGAACATAAGAACCCGATTACAGGCTCCTACTCTCGATTGTGTAGGACCTATGAACAAAAAAGAACACACTTTCTAAAATGTATGTTATTCTGAAAACAGCTATAAATTTTTACGATGAATTAAGCACTGTAACATTTTGTTTTCACAATTGCACGTATTCGTTAATATGCCTCCAAACACCTATCAGTCTTTAGATATTGTCTCCCTTCCAGTGACAAAGTGGTGCAGGATAGAAAAGTGGATAGCTCGAGAATACGTCCGTAGGGAAAGACTATTTGAATCGAACTCATTTCTTCAGGAGTTCCACACACTGCTTCTCCACGCGCCCTCCCTTTTCTTCTCTCTGTCAACTTACTTTGTTATCTGTATGTTATTTAACTTCATAATAGCATTATAATAATCATGGTAGTATTTGCTCTTATTATTCATATTTTTCACAAAGTGCCCCATAACCAATATACAAATGCTACGTTTATTTGATTAATACAGAATTTTAAAGAGAATTACGTAGGCTATTAAATAATCACGTAATTTGCTATACCAGGAATATCCTGGCGATTACATGTTTTTTTTTTTTTTTTGCCTTTTTGACAATTTTTGACATATTAGATTGGCTCCTTGTCGTGGTAGATGGCGAATTGAGCTTTCTCAATGCATATATGTGTTACAAAACGCAATCAAAATGAGAAGAGTGAAAAAATGAGAAGAGAGATCTTGACGTATTTTTTGCAACCAGCAGGTTAGACATATTAGATATCCGACGTGGGGTTTTCTTCATGCCATATTTGACGTATCATCGGGTGAAAATAATTATACCATCTGTACAATCCGATTACGGGCTCCTACTCTCGTTTGCATAGTAGTAGACAGCGAGTTGTCACAATATTTGGGTGTTCTTAAAATTGTCTGTAGATTTTGATTTTATGTGCTAATACCCCTATTTTGGGGGTGCTAAACACGAATCCACCTGTTGCCATTTTTCTAACTGACGTCTTCAGCCCTTGCCATGGCAACTCATTATTTTCTTTAAAAGAACGTGTATTCTTCATTAAACATCATAAAAACATGCTGTAAACACCAAAATAAGTCGATATGAACATCTCTTTAATCAAATTAAAAATCCCAATTCTTAACATGCCATGTTTACCTCATAGCAACGATGGTTGCCATGGTAACAACTATTTTTAAAGAAAACAGTGATATTCTCATGGAAAAGTGAGAAAATATGACAAGATTGAGTGGAATACTGATTACTAACTACTATCATGATTATCAGCTTTTTTTCCCACTATGTTGATTTCACTTCCTTTTCGTTGCTATAGCAACAACATGACAAAAGCTGTCTTTCAAAGAAAAAATAGGTTTTTCAATTAAAAGGAAATCAAGAATGAAATAAATCGGTATATAATACATTTTTGTAGAGTTAGATTTTTTGGTGCTTTTTCCCTTATTTTGGGAGTGCCGTACACGAATCCACCTGTTGCCATATTTCTAAGTGAAATCTGTAGCCGTTGCCATGGCAACAAATTATTTTCTTTAAAAAAAAAACAGTTTTCTTCATTAAACATTATAAAAACATACTGTAATTTCCAGCAGATGTCAATATTAACATATTTCTTTGATTAGAATAAAAATCACAATTTCCGAATGTCACAGCGACCTCATAGCGATGACGGCTGCCATGGCAACAGCTATTTTTTTAAAGAAAATAAAGATTTTTTTTTTCATCAAAAAGCATGAAAACATGAAAAGTTTGAGTAGTTATTCATTACCAGCTAGGGTCGTTTTATGACTATCAGCCTTTTTTCCACTATGCTCATCCCACATTATTATCGTTGCTATGGCAACAACATGAGAAAAACTGTCTTTTATAGAAAGAAGAACTGTTTCATTAAAAAGGAAAGAAATAATAAAATAAACAAATGATCAATTTCTGTAAAGTTTAAATATTTTGTGCTTTTTCCTCTATTTTGGGGGATGCTGAATAGGAATGCACCTGTGGTCATTTTTTCTAAATGACGTCTTCAGCCGTTGCCATGGCAACAAATTATCATCTTAAAAAAAAAATTGTGTTCTTCTTAAAAAAAGTCTTCTTCTTTAAACATCATGAAAACATGCTGTTAACACCAAAATGTGTCAACATAAACATGTCTCTTTAATTTAATAAAACATCACAATTTTCAAATTTCATGGTTACCTCATAGCAATGACAGTTGCCATGGTAACAACAATTTATTACAGAAAATAATATTTTCATGAAAAAACACGAAAGAGTTGAGTAGCATATTTATAACAAATTACTATCACTTCTTTTTTTTTTTTTACTATATCCATCCAACATCGTCTTTGTTGCCATAGCAATAACATAAGAAAAAAAAATAACGTTAATCATTGGATAAGGAAGAAAAAGAATATACTAAGCAAAAAACAAATAAGTAAAAACACAAAAGTTTAGTCAGCTTCCTGAATTTCTGATCATATGGCACCTTCAAAACCTTAAATATCCGTAATAACGGTTAATATTTAACATGGTTGCTATGGAAATGCATCAATTTTTTTTTTAGAAAAAAAAAATATCTTCAAGAAAAAAAAAATCTTGAAGTTATGCCCTAAATTTTGAAGCATTACCAATGATCAAAAGTTCCAATTTTCTCGTCATGATGTACTCTGTTTCAGCATTGATGCCTCCAAGACATTTGTAAACCTTAAATGACTATGATACCTCCCGTATAGCAATTTCCAACAGATTGCTATAGAACTTTTATCCTTGAAAAAAAAAAATTCTCATTTTATTGCTATAGCAACTGGAATGATGTGGAATGAACATTGTGAAAACAATAAGATGATAGTAATTTGTAATGAAAATGCTCCACAATCTCGTCATATTTCTATTTTTTTTCATTAAAATATCAGTATTTTCTTTTTCAGAATTGTTACCATGGCAACTGTCATTGCTATGAGGCACAATGAAATTGGAAAAAGGAACTGTTTTTAATTAATTGAAGAGAAATGTATATATTGACATATTTTGGTCTTAGCAGCATGTTTTTATGATGTTTAATAAAAAAACACATGTTCTTTTAAAGAAAATAATTTGTTGCCATGACCACGACTAAAGACATCATTTAGAAGAGTGGTCACAGGTGGATTCCTTTTCAGCATTCCCAAAATAGAAAAAGGAGCCGGAAAAAAAAAATTCTACAAAAATTGATCATTTACTTGATTTTTTTTTTTTTCCTTTTAACCACATACTTCTGCTTTCTAGGAAAAAAAAAGATCATGTTGTTGCCATAGCAACGATGATAATAAGGCATGAACATAATAACAAGAAGCTGGTTATTATCATAATAATTTGTAATGAGTACTCTACCCAAACTTTTTTATGTTTTCATGGTTTTTGATGACAAATAATTTTCTTTTAAAAAGTAGCTGTTACCATGGCAACCGTCATTGCTATGAGGTAGCCGTAACGGTCGGAAATTGTGATTTATAATTTGATTGAAGCAGTATGTTTATATTGACTTGTTTTGATGTTTATAGCATGTTTTTATGATATTTGATGAAGAATGCATGTTCTTTTAAAGATATAAAAGAAAAATTGTTGCCATGGCAACGGCTGAAGATGTCATTTAGAGATATGGTAACAGGTTGATTCGTGTTCGGCAACCCCAAAATAAAGGAAATAGCACACAAAAAAAAAAAAATCTCGCTATACAGAGATTTATTATCTACCGACGTATTTTATTCTTGCTTCTCTTTCAATCGCAATGCTTATTTTTCTTTAAAAGGTAGCATTTGTCATGTTGTTGCCATAGCAGCGAAAATGATGTGAAATGAACATAGTGGAAAAATAAGCTAGTAATCAAGATAGTAATTTATGATAAATATTCCACTCAATCTTGCAATGCTTTCTTGCTTTTTCATGAAAATATCATTTTTCTTTATAAATAGTTGTTGCCATTGTAACCGTCATTGCTATGAGGTAACCATGACATTGCAAATCTTGTAATTTTTTAAAACATTTGATTAAAGAGGGTTTATAATGACATATTTTTGTGTTTACAACCTGTTTGTATGGTGTTTATTAATGAATACATGTTGTCGCCATGGTAACGGCTTAAGACGTCTGTTAGAAAAATGGCAACAAGTGGACTCGGTTCAGCACCCCCAAAATAGGGGAAATAGCACAAAAAATCAAAATCTACAGAAAAATTTAAGAACATTACAACTCGCCGTCTACTATAGGCCCTAAGAACAAAAAGTGAATAGCTCGAGAATGAGAAGGTGGGAAAACTCATTTAAATCGAACTCATTTCTTGAAGAGTTTTACACACTGCTTCTCCACTCGCCTCCTCCCCTTCCTCACTCTGTCAACATTATGTCCTATCAGTATATTATTTAATCATCATAATAGCATGATAGTAATCATGGTAGTATTTGCTTTCGTTACTCATGTTATCATAAAATATATCACAACCAGTATGAACATAATGAATGTTGATCTGATCGATACATAATTAAGAGAGAATATTTCTATATTCAGTAATCACGTTATACCTGCAATGTCTTGTCGATCACATTTTTCAGCAGCTTTCCGAAGTCGACATCTAATCTCGTAATTGCTGCGTATTTTTTTTCGCTCGCCACCCAGTCTTCCAGCAGCTTGTCTGTTCGAAACAACCGTTCTAAGTTCTCCTTGTTTCTGGCATCTATGTCTTCTGACTTCATGTGTGTTTCTCGACTTAGCGACTCGAAGTGCCGTCTGGTTATAGCTAGGGCCAGTATCTCAATGTCCGCCTTATCCAGCGGCTTCTTGTTCTTTTCTGAAACTGTATAAGATACGAGACCGGCAACAAATTTAAAAGCACAACCTTCACTCTAGTAGTTGTCAAAAATCACGCTGTGCACTCGCCACATCATTTACTAGCTCGTATAATATAATCTTGACGGTACCGGAGATCATCTTTACACAACAACAACAACAACAACAACAACAACACAACAACCACAACTACAACTAAGATACCAAAGTTTCTAGCCACGATGCTTATTTATGTGGCCTTGTATTAAAAAGATATACTTCACCATGTATTGACGCGTCTAATTGATGGGTGCACGTCATGAGACCGACACCCACGAGTCACACAGCCCACAAATCATACAGCTCGCAAGTCATACATAGCCCACGAGCTATACAGCTCAGAAGTCATACAGCCCACTAGTTATACAGCCCACGAGTTCGACACTGAGTAAATAAAGCCCATGACTTCGACATCAAGTAACATAAGCCCACGAGTCATACAGCCCATGAGTTTGACACTAGGCACTAAAGGCTCACGAGACTGACACTAAACGAAGAAAGCCCACGAGATCGACACTACGCTTAAAAGGTTCACGAGACCGACACAAGGCAAAGAAGGCCCATGAGACCGACAGGATGAACAGCGCCACTTAAAGACCAATTAATTGTATATGGTGTCCAGATAATGGCATAAAGAAGGAATAAGAGATGGAAAAGCAGAGTTGCACTTTCAAACTCTACTCATTTGGTTGTTAATTATGGTATATTGTTTGCGCATGTAAGTGTTTGTGAAAAAATAAACAAAATTCAGTAGAACTTCATGAGGTGTTTCATCATTACTTTCGAAAATGTCAAAACACCCTCGTTTCCCTATCTGAAAAGCTCATACCGGTGTACACCTACTCAGAAAAAAAAAATAATAATGTGAACATTCATATCAACCACCTAGAAAAACACCAAGGTATGAAATGAAGTTCACTACAAGAAAATTATTCACAAAATGGTCAGTGTTGTAGTGCACACTTGCTTTACATGAAAGGGGGGGGGGTAGTCATCTGCAAAGGCGTTGGAATGGTATAAATTCACAGAAAATGATGTAATGTCAATTAAGGCAGCGTTGAAAATTCGGAAAAAAAGAAGATGCATCCATGAAAACAACTTTTCTATTTCATAAGAAAATGTACCGTTTTGAAAAGAATTACTTTACAAACACAAGCCACTGAAATCGAAGTGAATCGCTGCAATAAGATAAAAGTTCTCATCCGTTGAATTTTCATACATCATAGTTAAAGAGAAAATTGCAAATGAAACTATAAGCAGTTGGGTATAAGCAGGCAAATAGGACATCTAATAAGACCAAATGTTGTGTAGCGGTGTTTAGCTACGCGGGATCGGTTAATATTTTTGAGAGGTACACACAGTAAAAGTGAGTGGCAACACAGTTCAGTTAGGTTTCCATGTGCACTTTATTTGAGAGGCGTTTTGGAGGCGATCCTCTCTCTTAGAGCGTCAGAATCCAAGTCTTCTTCTCTGCATGCTAGCCATCTTCTAATCCACTTCATACATTCAGTCACGAGGATTACACATTGGTTACTGGTTACACTGTTCTAACACACTATGAATGGGTAAATGGAGGTGGATTCTTCATGGTAAAGAGGGATTTTAATTGGGCAAAACTTTGGTTGTTATAGGAACAAAGGCGGGGCTAGTTTTTATAAAGGGAGTTAGTATTCTTGGATTTTGATTTAACAACAATTCTAAGTAATTAATGGGGGAAGGGCAGGATGTTTGGGTTTGGCTTTAATAGCCTGGTCGTAAATTAGATGGGCTAGAAGTACTCAAGGGATGATGAAGGTCGATGACTCACTGGATGAGGTGGAGAGTATTGGTAGGGGTCATTGACTGGTGGAGGTGAACTGGTGGTGTATATCCAGTCATCAATGTAGAATGGGAGGGGGTAGTGATAACTTTGTGTATCATTACACAACACCCCTCAACTTGTGAATCGAGACAGAAAAGGGCGAAAAAAAAAATACTTCCTGTCCACCGTCTAATCAGAAATTAGGAAAGCCTATGAAATATAGCACGATGGCATCTAAAATTAAACCATTCATCGTTCTCGTCCTCTATCATTTTTTCATTCTTTTTTTTTGGGGGGGGTGGTCCCATGACGAAGACTATTCTATTTAAAAAGAAAGAGAACAATGGTAGCAATGTCGCTCTTCGTAGCGTGACAGAACTGCCCCCTAAAAGCCACACGTGTACAAATACATACTTAATATCGTTGATATGTAGATGGTGCTTTTTATTAGTAAGTTACAATCTTTCGCTCGACAGCGTAACAAAATTGCACCCGCCAGTATGTAATTTTCCCCCTAATGGAACACCCTGTACAGGCGGATATTTGTAACTGACACATACATGGCGCTGTTCATCCTGAGGATCTCGTGAGCCCTCAGTGTCGGTCTCCTGGGCTTTCTTTGCCTAGTGTCGGTCTCGTGACCCTTCTTTGCCTTGTGTCGGTCTCGTGGGCTTTCTGTGCCTAGTGTCGGTCTCGTGAGCCTCTTTTGCGTACTGTCGGTCTCGTGAGCCTTAATTGTCTAGTGTCGGTCTCGTGGGGTTTTTGTGCTTAGTGTCGGTCTCGTGAGTTTTTTGTGCCTAGTGTCAAAGTCATGGGCTGTATGACTCGTGAGCCGTATAAGTCATGGGCTGTATGACTCATAGACCTTTTTTTTTTTTTTTTTTTTTTTTGATGTCGGTCTCGTGGACCGTACGACTCGTGGGTGTCAGTCTCGTTGGATGACCCCTAATGGATTACTTAACATGGAAACTCCTCGGAATACAGGACCCCTATTGATCCTTGGAGAAATTACTGTACACTAAATTGGGACATGCGTTTGTTTGTTTGTTTTTCTCATTATTAGTGCTATTATTCTTTCTCTCTTTCAGTTTGATACAAGCAAGATAATGTTAGGGTGCTGTAATAGAGCCAATATTTTTCTGTAACGGAGGTATACTAAAGCGATAACAATGCGACCAATTTGTTAACACTGGTAACGCCAGTGGGTACATTATCAAGACGAACTTGGCGACATTGTCCCGAACGCATGAAGGTGGTACAACTGAACCATCTTTCATATCATGGACAATTATAAAGCGCCACGTGTCGTATGGCTTATTTCGTTACTAAATCAGTCATTTCGTCGACGAAATGTTGATTTCGTTAACGGTTCATTTCGTTTATGAAATGATAATTTCGTCGACGAAATGTTGTCATTTCGGTGAGAAATTATAATTTTCTTTAACGAAATAGGCCATGCGACACTTGACGCTTCATACAAATTGTCCGTGGTTTAAGGACGTTCCTCAGTTGAGTTTGTGCGCATCCTAGCTGCGCAGGTGTCAGTGACGTAACAAAGAGCGTAGAAGCGCACGCACGAGTGATATAAGATGAGCTGAGCTAGCTGAGCTGAGCAGCTGCTATTAGATCGAGCTAGAGTGTGGTATATGTGTACGTACGGATACCCGACAGCTCCCCACCGCGGCCGCGCCGGGCAGCCGCGCTGGGCGGCCTCGCTCGGCTCGTGTGCCGACTGTACGCGTTACAATCTGTACATACCACGCAAAGTTCAGCGGTCCGAGCCGCATATACATGGTCATTGTAGCACAATACTGATTGACGGAATTGCGAAGCTTGGAAGTGGAACAGAGCTGTTTCCATTTTCAATCCATAGATCTGTTTTGTGACATGAAGTTCATTATCCGGTCATCAACATGGTAAAGTCGGGTGCTAAGGTACCAAGGGCCTATAGGCCCTAGTCGGGGTCTAAGGCTCACTAGTCTATTGGACTAGGTGTTAAAACAACAACAACAACAACAACAACAACAACAACAATGACAACAACAACAACACAAGCATATGACACACATTTCATCTTTAGGTCTAGCAGCTAAAACAATCTGAGTGTCTCTGTTAAAATCTAAATTAGATCTAAACTTGTCATTACTAGTAATACAAAATATTGGGGGTTTTTATTTTTGGTTACAAAATACAAGGTCACGAAAGTGTTATCAAACAAGACTATTCATCACTTTCACCATTCATATATATATACGTTTTGTTTTTTTTTTTTTTGTTACCAAATCCGGTGTAACAAAAGGAGAATCATTTTTTTTTTTTTTTTTTTTTTTTGGGGGGGGGGGGGAGGTACTTCTCCATAGCTTATACAACACGAACTTTACCAACCACTGCAACAACCAACACATGCAATCTACAATTAACGTCATTGTATTAAGATTTGATTTTCATTTGGAGGACCGTCAGACTAATGCCAAAACTCCCGTTTCCTTATATTTATTCTTCTTCCTGCATTATCACGTTTTGTACATGGTTACAGCAAGTGGGTAAAACAAACAAACAAGCGTGCATATCAATAATATGGAGTTTTCCACGCTTGCATCCACATTATGGCTGTGGAAGGGAAATGATACCAAAAACGCACATGGACCTTTCTTTCTGAATATTTTTCACCATATCACTGCAATTGTGACATGGGTTTTTTGTGTGTGTGTGTGTGTGTGTGTGTGTGTGTGGTTTTTTTTTTTTTTTTTTAATAAAGAAAATGGGGTTTGTAGTGAACCGCATGAGATTCGTGCAGCCTAGCAGGGTATATCCCTGCATTGGTTCCTGATCAGATTTGGGGGTCTTACGATGATTTCCGTCGCAAGGAGGCTCTGCTAGCACTAAAACGAGCACATGAACCCCCATTTTTACAATTCTTCTGCATTAAGTAACCCTTCTTCTACAATTTCATAAAGTTTCGTAAAATTGACATGGGTTTTGAATGTACAGCATGACATTCACGAACCCCACCTATAATCAGGACACCATCGAGAGGTTTATAACCAGATTTTGGGGTCCGGTGAGGTGATTTCTATCATCTGGGGATGCTGCCAGCACAAAAATTAGGACATGAACCCCCACTTTTTATTGTTTTTCTGGAATTAGTAGGCCTTCTTCTATAATTTGGCAAAGTTTCGTGAAAATGACATGGGATTTGAATGAACAGCTAGCATAGGTTTTATGAACCCACTTGTCAGGGTATCCCTGCATAGGTTCTTGACCAGATTTTGGGGACTTACGATGATATATGTCGCATGGGGGCGCTGCTAGCACAAAAACGAGCACATGAACCCCCACTTTTAATTATTTTTCTGGAATAAGTAAGTCTTCTTCTACATTTTGGTGAAGTTTCGTGAAAATGACATGGGTTTTGAATGTACAGCATGAGATTTATGAACCCACCCTGTCAGGGCGACCCTTATGTTCCTGACCAGATTTGGGGGTCTTACGTTGGTATATGTCGCATGGGGGCGCTGCTAGCACAAAAACGAGCACATGAACCCCCATATTTCATGGTTTTTCTGGAATAATTAAGCCTTTTTCTAAAATTTGGTGCAGTTTCGTGAAAATGACATGGGTTTTAAATGTACAGCATGAGATTTATGAACCCACCCTGCCAGGGCGTCCATGCGTAGGTTCCTGACCAGATTTTGGGGTCATACTATAGTATATGTCGCATGGGGGTGCTGCTAGCACAAAAACGAGCACATGAACCCCCACTTTTGATTGTTTTTCTGGAATAAGTTAGCCTCTGTCTACAATTTGGTAAAGTTTCGTGAAATTGACATGGGTTTTGAATGTACAGCATAAGTTTTATGAACGTTGTCCTTTTGCTCACCCCTAACAGAAAACGTCGATGAGAAGGATTTGAGAGATTTCGGTGTTTTCTGCCGCGTGAGGGCGCTGCTTGCTGAAGAATGAGAGTGTAAACCCTAACTTTAAAACCTTTTCCTCGTTTTGGGTACCCTTTTCTGCAATTCTTGCAAATTTGGAGAAAATAACGTGGATTTTGAAAGAATTATGGGGATTTACGTTTGTCATTGCAGATTTTGTTGCCAATCATGGTCTTGATCATGTAACGCTATCATTTTGGTACAGGACGGCAGATTAGTCATATTCTTCAAAGTCCCGTAGAAGAAAAACAAGCACATGAACCTATGATTTTATTTACATATTTGGGCTTCGGATGGGTCAAAGTTACGGTATGGAAAGTTTCAAGAAAATGACATGGATTTCACTTTAACTGAGGAACGTCCTTAAACCATCGTTTTAATTTTTACTACCTTCGTGAATTCGGATCAATGTGGTAAACGCGTATAAATTCTGGTCTCATTAAGAATTTGTTTTTCACATCGCAATAGGGTGAGTCGTTGGAAGTGTTAAACTTCTGCCTGAAAAAAAAAATAACAAGAATAAAAACTGAAAAAAAGTATACCAAATCGTGCTCAGTATAGTTCGTTGATTTTTTTTTTTCCTCTCCTCTGCCTGTTTTCTCTACTGTATATACTTGGACTAAATGCACTTATCATCAAAGTAAAAAACCGTAAGTAATGTGCTCATGTACACATTTTTATTCAACCATTCAAAGTTTTAATTAGATTAGCTACATTATAGCCCCGTTTCGTATTTTTAGGACTTGTCTACCTGTAGTTATCACATGAATCACAGTAAAAAATTGCTATGTCACCACGTCAATCTAATTACAGCTGTTATGAAAGACAGTCAATCGGTTCAGAACACACCAAAACTCCTTCAAACGCCCCCAAAAATCATTGCAAAAGAAACTAACCCAACATTTTATCACGAAAAAAAAAGTTCAAGATATAACGATTACGATTGGGTAGAACGATAAAAAAACAGTACACAATAAATTGTGTTACAGCTTGTGAATTCATCTTCCTGAAATTCAACGTTATCATTTCATCCGTTTTATGTAGGCCTACTGTGTTTCAGACATGCCTAGCCAATATCCTTTGTTTTTAGAGAGTCAGCCTCTGTCATTCGCTAACCGTTAGAAAACATGATCTCTGCTGACAGTTTTCATCCTTGATACTCGGCCTTCTTAACTTCTGACAAGAAAATGCAAGGTATAAAGCTTAGTTAAAAATTCTCTCAGAGAATTAGCATAACGTATATTTTGGCAGAAGGACTGTAACAGATACCGGAACTCTGGGACATCTTTAATTTTGGATTTAAAAAAAAATGTATCGTGTTTAGAAGGCGTCTTTAATGTATCTATTATGTCACTACAACATGAAGTACTTCACATGGATGTCTTTCACTTTCTGACAAACATCAACTTACTCTGGAAAAACGTCTTTGCCACCTTCTTACAACCAGTGTTTTCCAGAGCCAAGCACAAAGTCACTTTCACGTTACCAGGTTTCTCATTCACTGGCTTCTTTTCTTCTTTCCTGTCTCCTTTAATTGTCATTCTTTCCTGTTTCTCTCCTTGTGTCACTCTCATCTCCACTAGTTCTATATCTTCTCTCTCATTGACATGGAGACCTGTCCTCTGCATCTCACCACTACTTTGTGTATATTTAGCCGCCCATTCTGTCAGCAATGAAGAGCACTTCTCCACCTTGTCTCTTTTCGTCTCTGATACACGTTCTATTTGTGTTTCGATGCCCAGTTCATTCAGCAGCTTTTCAATTCGCTGAGGCTGTTTGGCGACACACCAGCAGATATGACTGATGTCGTCGTGAGAAATCTCGCCTTGTTTACTGCGATATTCTGAGAATTTAAGGTACAAAGAAAGTATTGTGTGATCAGAACTTTGAATACAAAAGGCTACGTCAGATATCAGATTATCGTTCAATAACAGTGTTAAACAAAGCAAAAACAACAAACAGGCGTCACAACTATGGAAAGTACAATGAATAGTCAGCGAAGTTAAAAGAAAAAAAACAAATTAACTAAATAAAGTTTTTATGTCAACATATTATATTCGATGCTATTAACCATCTGATAAACATATCCAATTGAAAACTCGGGAAGTGTATCAATCTCCCATTGTTGATTCCATAGGCGCTGATAATCTCTCTCTCTCTCTCTCTCTCTCACACACACACACACATACATACAGACATACTGCGTCTTTACATATACAGACGAGGGCATATAAATAGTATAAACGGTCAATAAATTAACCTTCCATTGCCTTCTGTAATGTGCTATTTTGGCTGAGCTGGCTCCACTGTATTTCCTCTTCGGTCTTCTCTTTCCATCTGTACAGACCGTTGTACACATCTTTAGGTGGTATCACCAACTGACAGTCATCACCCATGAGGAACTGTGTAAGGGCCCGACTTAGCCTTTTGTTATCGTTAATCATGGAACACATCTCCCAAAGCTCCATGTAGGTGATGGACCCTTTGGACAGCAAATTAGAAGAGCGTACAAATCTTCATGACTGAAACGTAACAGTGTAATA
Source organism: Diadema setosum (assembly GCF_964275005.1). NCBI lineage: Eukaryota > Metazoa > Echinodermata > Echinoidea > Diadematoida > Diadematidae > Diadema > Diadema setosum. The sequence goes on from NC_092690.1 coordinate 30,991,342, forward strand.
ATTATATAAGGCAATTAATAAGCTATAAAAAGCCTGTGTTGTAGCGAAAGTTGGTAGTTAACCAGTACTCTTAGGCGAAATATTCGTTATTCTTTCACAAAATTGGTGGTTTTAAACTATTCATGTTTTGCTTGTTTGGCGTCAGTAAAAAGCAAGATCTCCATGATATTATATAAAATGCGCTGAATACGTTTTGGAATAAGTCGAGTTGTTATCGATGATAACGTTGTTCTCTTGTTTGTGAAGGCATTAGAATTCTAGAGATTAAAATTTCCAGCTGTGAAGCCCATTGCAAATGTTTTAAACGATACTCAAGACGTTCAAACACTGAAAATGAACTTTTATGGGGTAAAATAAACGAAATATTGAAAATAAACATCAATGGGGAAACACAAATGAAAACATGAAATAGCATGCTAGAATCTCACGTGATTCTACGTAAAAACATTTTGATGCATATCCTACTCTCCGTCAGAAAATGAAAGGCTAAAACAGTTCTCTCTAAAGAACAAAATACATCTCAATGAAGTCAGAAAAATCTAGGCAATTAGAGACAGATAAAAAAAAAAAAAACATTTACAGTATCTGATCCGATCCTTTACTAATCAGACATAAGACTGAAACGATTGCAATGACACCATATCAGCTCACCAGAGTATCGCGATTGGTTGATTTCTGGCTTCCGCTTTCCTGCCAAAGACAAATGAAATGCATAAAGTTGTCATTTGAGATATAATTATGTTTTCTTAATCTGCAAAAATGAATACATTCAAGCTGTGCTTATATGTCTATATCGCAAGGCCAACGCATTAAGTCAATTTGGAATTATTGTAGAATGTTCATGACCATTATTTCATTTGCTTGCCAAATTAATCAGTTTCCCATAGCTTGTTCTTGTAATTTTTCATAATTATGAAAGTCATTTTTTCTCTTGTGCAACTTTCTAAAGTTTACTTTGATCAACTTTTTTTTTACCGTGTTGTTTAATTTACATATGAACTATTAAATACAATAATGCAGCAGAATAACTATTATGGACATTCTTCAAACAATCTACCACCGATAAATTATGTCTAAATACGACATTGATAATTGTAAGAATGAATTCAGATACGTTATACATGTGTGTGTGTGTGTGAGTGTGTGTGTAAGTGTAACCATTTTTTTTTTGCTCTCTCCTTTTAGACTTTATTTCGCTCTAGCTCAATTTATCTCTCCCAACTCCAGTCCCTTTCTACAATGTACTTCCTTCCCCGTGCCTTCGCATCTACAACATTATCTATTGCACATAAAATATATGGGTTTCATACATTTCAGTGTTGTAAACTCACTGAAATTACTCACACATCAAACATTCAGGTACGCAATTTTCACTTACTTTTGCCGTGGAACCACTTTACCAAACACGTGACACCAAGTCCAACCACGGTAATAACACCGACAATGAGTGCTGTAAAAGAGACCAGTGCAAGACATTAGCGACAAGAAAAGACAAAGAGAGGTAAATGCTTTGGGGACTCCGATGCGATATTGACACGGTGTTGGTTTGAAAAAACAACTAGAAAGTGAACCACAGTCCAAAACATATACCTAAATCCATAAGTGCTGATTGTTCCTCTGTTTAATCATGTTAATGGTTTCTCTTTTCAAATGTGTGCTAAACTTTTTAATGTCCTGCATTGATACTGGTTGTCTAGGGCTCCAATGAATAAAGCCTATATAGCCTTGAAAACAAATGTGAGTTAGCCTCAAATTATTTATTAAATGCTATATTACGTTGCTGTCTCTAAAACCTACGCATAAAATTTGGTCGCATTTCATTGTATACGTAAGCTCAAATTACTGGAAATGCTCCTTTTTAACCCTATTTTAACTGGGGGGGGGGGGAGGGGGTCCAATTGACCCCCCCCCTCCCTCCCCGACGTTTCGCAAAATTTGTCTTTCGGTTAAATTGATATAAATTAGATTATTTCAACTTTCAACCATTGAAATTAACCTATTCTAATGTAGAAAGCTTGAAAAAGTGCCTGCAATAAATTAAGGCAAAAACAATTGAAAACAAAAGTTCGAAAAAACAATAAAATATATAAAAGATTTACAAAGAAAAAGAAAAAAAGATATTGATTTTGATTGTGCTATTTTTTACAAGAAAATTATTTGATGTGTCTTGAGGAATACTGACACAAAAAATTAGCGATCAGTTAGTCTTTTTAATGGATTATATGTGAAAATACGATTTCATTCATAAATTCTCATGATTAATTCATTACAAATAGAAAGGCAATATTTTTTTTTTCTATTGTATGACCGTGTAATGTTGTAGTTGCATCCGGCTCTATCTTTAGGCAAAATTTCGCGGTGATCGCACGATCGGCGGCCGAGATCTGAAGGGAGGAGGGGGGGGGGGGGTGGCGGGGTCAAATTGACCCCCCCCCCCCCCCAGTAAAAACTTGGTCTCAAATAGTTCATTATAAATAGGTTTAAAGGGATAGAGATTGGAATATTACACCATTTTATGTCATAAATAAGTCTCCAGCAACAGAAAGTTTGATGAAGTACCAATACGGCTTCCCTGTAACTTTGATGACGAAATACTGTCTGTAGTCGTCGGTGAAGTTGGAGTCACAATAGTTACGGCAATCCGCTGTAGTTCGACCTGCGTAGACTTTAATTCAGCTATACATGCCAAGACCCCATCATGCACTCCTGACGAAATTGGTATTTTCGCGTAGATATTCTGTGTTCCATTATTGTTCTTTGAAAATTGTTAGGTGATATCGGAGACGTCGCTACCATCATGAAGCCAGTATATGTTGACGAGATCCTGCGGTACGTTTCTTGCCTGGCATAGCAGTCCTGAGTCTTGTGAGTCGTAAATGAGGGAGCAATTCGTATTTGAGCATCCTTTGACCGAGAGGAAATCTGCAGAATGAAGATGCACTCTCTATTACTACCCGAAAAAATGTTCGTACTTGTCGTACACACACAGGTAATGGATGGCGATAATCATTCAAACCAACTAAATGTCTTAATTGTGAATATTACTAATATGATTAAAAAGACATATTCAGGAAAATGTGCAGGCCGTGCTATATCTAGAAGGGAAAGGTTTCAATGAATTTCGCTATCATAAGTGCACATTGCCAGCAATTGACAGATAATCTTACTGACAGAATCTCGGTTGAGATTTTTTTTTTTTTTTTTTTTAAGGGGATGGCTAGTAAATAATCAGTGGGAATCAGTGGGAATGCTGGAGGATGGTTGTTCCAATCCTTGTGGGATTCATTTAAGAGTATAATATATATTGTTGTGTGAACATTATTTGCTTCAGAATGGTCTCAGGATTCCCACTGATTCCCACTGATCGCTTACTAGCCATCTCCTTTTAAAGAGGGGGGGGGGGTAGGCGTATGCATGGATTTTTGAGAAATTGAAAAAAAAGGTTATTACGACTTTTTTGATCATCATTCATCACATTGCTACAAAAGTGATGATATGGTTTTTATGAATGAATACAAGACAACATTCATTTGCGTTGTAAACTGCTCTCGATGCAAGCTTGTAATTTGAGACAAAAGGTGAAATAGAGCAAGTCATGGTATGATAATGCTATCAGGGCAGAGATGAAAAATAAACATTTGAGGAGAGACGTTAATTCCCCTTCCCTAAAAAACAACAAAAAATAGCATACCCCATAAACTTTATACACCTTTCAAACCATCCCTGTGACGAGACAAGCCATGGGAATAATATTGTTATTGAAAATGACAGTAGTAGTAGTAATAAAAACACTGCTGATGACAATGATTACAGCGACGTGATAATTGTACAAATTGATCGTTCAGCGAATGCGTTGCTCTCCAAGAAACTGTTTCCTACTACAGTCATGCTTCCAACATTTATCTCCCTGATTTATCAGAGTATAAAGTGCAGGATATAATCTGTTCAGGCGCCTATAAACAAAACTGGTGAAAGGAGAAATCGCTTTCGAAAGCTTATGGATCAGGGAAATCCATTAGCTCTTTACATATTTACTTGTATCTCCCGTGGCATGCTACACTCAATCCCTTCAAAACAATAACAAAAAATGGAGATATATAATGTCTTTAACCGACCTTGCAATCATTTGCCTCTAAATACAACCTGATATTATAGTACACTGAAAACAAACCTCTCACAGATACATCCGTGTAGTTTCCTATGAGGATACCCCTATAATCGGTCACATTGCAGTAGTATCGACCAGCGTCATCTCCATCAACTCTGTTGATGACCAGAGAATAGTTGGCATCCAACGTCACCGAACCCGCTCTGTAGCTTTCGCCATCGATCACATTCTCATGCCAAAGGACTAGAGTCGAAGAAGAACTGAAAGTATTTCCTAAAGGCATTATCAGGCCAAAGGATGGAGGTATGAGGGAAAAAATACAGAGAACAATCAGTCATAATTGTGCAGTATTGTCTGACTTGCAGAAAATTTTATTACGTTGTCTCGGTACACAATAGGATGTGCAACGGTCTTCATGTAATAGGTTCCTATAAATAGAAGAAGGAATGAAATGGATGGTATACCAGTAAAGTAATCACAGAAGTTAATGCAAGTGTTTAGGCCTACTCTTGACGAATAAAACCAATACTCACAACAGAACAATCAAGCGATGAATGTTGCAGGAGACTTTCAGTTGGTGTCACGTTAAACTGGAGGTCTGTGTGATGTGTATTTTCCACAACAGCTATCGTATCCTACATAAACATTTTTTTCTCTGTTTCCCTATAAGAAAAGGACTTGCCTCAGATCAAGTGTGCAAAGCATGGCATCAAACTAATGACCAACAATTTTCCTGTTCCCCCTCGCCTCTCATAGAGAGGACCTTATTAAACTAGACATAATTTGCGCAACGTCAGTAAAACTGGGGGTTGTGTTTGATCTCCTCAGTCGTCTTCAACGAAAAAATCGTATAACAATGAGTTATTGATAGCCATCACCTTTACGCCAGGTTACCGACTGAGGTGTTCCATTGAATTCGCAATTAAGTTTCCCCTGAAGACCTCTCTGCAGAACTGGGTGGTCATCGACAATAACGATGTCATCAGGAATTCGGCAATCTGACAAGCAAAAACGTCCACATAAAATTAAAAAAAAAAAACATAAAGAGGACCTATACTGCAAAGTCCTATACTATTGCTGATTGTCAGAAGAATTGTCAAGATTTCCGTAAATCTGATATACACTTTTTTCTGTCATGACATCCTACTCACGTTTTGGTTTGTTGAACGAATTGTGTGTGACATTCTAGCAGAATGGTTCCTGGTTTGAATTTTCACAAAGGTTGGCCTACTATAAATACATGTGAAGAGTTTGTTTGCAAAAACCGATAAGTCCATATTTTGTCAAATGGAGGTATTTGCCATTAAAGGTCAAGAAAGATAAATAAAATAATAAGGAAATTTCTGCTTCTTTTGACCATAACTTTAAAAATGTACCTTTATATGTAGTGACCAATATATCATTTAAAAGGTATTATTTTGTACTTTATGACAGAGACCGTACTTCAAAATCTTCAAAATGGACTTATCGGTTTTTGCAAACAAACTCTTCATGTATTTACTTCGTGACTAATGAGAGCTATTGTGAATAATAGTCGTGCATTTTGTCTGGCATGCCAACTTTGCCATTTGCAATGCTTTCATTGAGGCTTACGGTTTTATTAAATTCATTCATACATTTTCTTCATTGTATTATCAAGAGACATCCATATCCACGCATAGGCAGGCATCCTTCGCGTATCACGATTCGTAATTTGAAATGCATTTGCGACGTTAACCCGTTCCTTCTGTAATTCTCTGATACCCCGTCTTAACAGGCAACAAAACGCAGGGTAGCCTCGGGGTAGCCTCGGATGAAGAATTTTCCCCTGTGAAGATTGTGCCTGTTAAGACGCAACACAGTGCACAGGCTCGGGGTAGCCGCGGGGTAGCCTCGGGAGAAGTCTTAAAAACGCAGTGTAGCCTCGAGGTAACCTCGGGTGAAGAATCTTCCCCTGTGTCTGTTAAGACGCAACACAGTGGACAGTCTCGGGGTAGCCGCGGGGTAGCCTCGGGATAGCCTCGGGCGAAACCTTACCCTTTGATCGACCAGGGTAGACGCGGGGTAGCCTCTGGCGAACCGCCGGAGGCTACCCCGCGATGGTGTCTGTTAAGACGCTCGCGGGGTGAATCTTCTCCCGAGGCGTCACGTGACCAGTGCTAAGTCAGGTGACCAGCACTGGGCCACACAAATCCACGAACTCGCCCTATGTATTAGCACGATTAGACGGTTCACCTTGCGAAGCACGGCAACTTCTGCACAGCGCGTATTGGGCTTTTGTGTACTCACGTACTAGTAATAGGTGTTAAAATATCCCACCTTTGATGTTTAATAGTTCAAAAACTAATATATCAGATAACACTGGCATTGATGTGGGCAATAGCTGAAGAGAGTAAAATTTTGTTGGAGGTAATTAAAAGATAAAAACATTCAGAGTTGAAAAGTATGATAATAGACGTGCTCTGATTAAACATGTGGTTGATTTCATGGCTTCTACTTTCTTTACTTCTTTTTGAAAGATCCTTGTGAAAAGAAAAAAGAAAGGCGCTTTCGCAGTAAACATATCTTGAGGAAAAAAAAATGGTCTAATATATTGAAACGCCTCGGTAGATACTAGTTTCCACATGCCTGTGTCAGTAGTACACACTTGCACATTAGTACGCAACCACATGATAGTGCAATCACAATGATGTTGCATGTGAAATGCTTCATTGTCAGCGTACCAGTAATGTGATTGGCCAAGGAGAGCGTATCCTCCCCGGAGAAGGTTTTCGAGCAATACCTGTTAAAACGGGACACTCTGTGTTTCGTGGAATCGGTGGAATGTATATCTTCCCCGAGCGCACCCTGGTGCGCCCGGAGAGAAGGTCTGTTAAGACCGGGCTCAAGTGCCTTTAATGCCCCGAAACGAGATTCTCTTTGCTCGTCGACAGAGAGGCAGACAGGTTAGTAATCCACCTATGTGAAGGCAGTCAAGCGGTACATTGTATCCCCCTTTTCAAATATCAATCGGGTACGAGGTATGAAATAGAGCGTGCGCTGATGAGTTCACAGAATCTTTTGTTCTACAAAAAACCAGGTACCTGAATGAGGTGACTGGGGTCAGCGAACCCAGATATCTAACTGATCTCAGCCTTGATCGCTATGTACATGTTCGTACGAGTTTACAGCAGAACAAGTGAAAAACTAAATCGGGAAAAAGGTACATATATACTACTGTGAAATACGAATTTTTCAAACAGAAGGAGAACACATGCTGATAGAATAAACTCTGATCTTTTCATCAAACCCACTTTTCTGGGCATTTTAGCACAAAGAAACATGAATTTAGGCCACTAAAGCAGGCACTATTGTCTTCATTTTGGGAACCTGGTATACCAGGTTCCCTTATATTGCTCCCACGAGAACCTGGTATACCAGGTTCCCGTAAGGAACGGGTTAAGATTATGTAAAATATTATTTATTGTTTGCAAGTAACGAAGGCAGAAACAAGATAAGTCACAGAAAACGAAGATAGAGGAAGAACAGGACAATCTCCTGGCATTACAAGAAACTTTTTTTCTCTCTCTTGCCTTTTGAAGGACCCACCGGACCAAAAAAAAAAACAAAAAAAAAACAAAAAAAAAACAAACAAACAAAGGCGAGACTGCCGCAACTGACCAGTCAACGTGACTCGTGAGACTCGAAAGAAAAAGAAAAAAAAAAAGGTCTATCACTTACCTACTTCCAGGACTTCTGTAGAGATTGCCAACAGAAAAATTGTGACGATGCCACGACTTCTACAGAAATTCATCGTTCTTAACCTCTTTCCCGCCAAAACACCTGCCTTGGAAGAACAATCTAAACGTATGATTGTATAAAAATGATATATGCAATGTTATGCACATCGATGAACTGCTACACTGATGTTTTGATTTGGTGTAGGAGAAGAGTGGAAGAGCAAACGGTTGGAAGCGGATGTGTTTTTTTTTTTCTTTCTAAAATGTAAAACTTGTTGTCATGACTTGACATCAGATTCTTCAATCAAGATATTTTCTTTGATACGCTTGCCGCTCTCTAAGAAGAGTCTGAATGAGTACTCAAGTTTTTCTGCCAGGCATATGACGCAAAGATTTACAATAATTTGAAGAAATCGTTTACACTCTGCTGTTTAAAATAAATATGAAAGAATTGTAACATGTTAAAAAAAAAGTTAGCAGATGAAACATTCTCCGAATCATAAGACATTCTTTTTGCTAAAACTGGTCTTCAGCTGGGGTCTAAATTACTTTGTAGGAGTGAAATAAAAGGCTTCGACTATTCCCATCATATCTCTTGTTCTGCTCCTGGCATTTACATATCCCTGCCTTAGTCTTTGCATCCGCCACACTGCAATTGTAACTTAAACTGAAGAAAGTAAACATTTTTTCGAGATCATATTTTTTATAGCAGATTTTGATGAAAATCAATGTATTATATACCATATTAAAGGTAGGGGATACCTTTTACAGACTTCCCAAAATGCAGCAAAACATTTTATATGAACCTCAGGGGACTTGCTTAGGCCACTGCTTAGAAATTTGGAAGTCAACAGTTATCTAAAATTTGAATAATGCACAAAACTCAACTACTCAGTAGTTCTGTGTGTCAGCCACGCTTAAGCCTTTTTGTTGCATTCTTCTGTATTTGTGATCTATAAACACAAATCTAAAAGTACAAGAGCTGATGTAATAACATATAGAGTGTGTGGCAAGAATGTATATAGAAATGTTTGTAAGTGTTGATGAACTTTCTTCACAAAATATACATGATGGACACACATGCAGTACATGGGTCTGCAAAGGTAGCCTAGTAATGTACTGGAATTTACGGTGAGCCCCGAAAACAATTCAATTCAAAATCTAACGGTCAAAAAAATGTACTAAATGTTACCTTCCACTTTCAATACTTTATGGGAGTTTCTAAAATGATACTCTCTTCAACATACCACTGTATTTATACAACTCTTCATTTAAGGCATGCAAATGGGATTCCCTACCTTTAAAGGTAATTTATTTGGCTATCAAGTTAGTAGGTTGATGCCAAAGGAAATTTCAAACAAATTCACTTTTGCCCGCCAAGACACAAAAGTAAAAATTGCAAAATTTGACAAGTTGTCTTTCATTTGGTAATACCCTTCAAGATAACAATGACAACAAAAAACATAATTCCTTCATTTTACTCTTTTTAGTAAGTAAGTCAAAGATTCATAAGATAAATTTAAGAACCAAATATCATTTACAATTCTCCTAATTTAAAAAAAAATGAAATTTCTACCAGTTTTAATAATATATCTTCGTCTCTTATTTCCTTTCAATTTTGGCTTGACCCAAGATTCTTCATTTTTCTCCCTTATTTTTTCTTCCTCTATTAATATTTGGGCTTCAAAGATATTATAGAGATCAAAGTTTCATTTTTGCAACTCAATTCATGTGTCTAATTGTGTTAAATTTGTGTTTTGTTCTTATTGTTATATGGAGGAGCAGTTGCGCATGAATGACAACTAGTTCAATTTTGCAATTTTTGCTTTTGTGCCTTGGAAGAGAAAAACAAAGGTGTTCACTCATGCGTAACGCTTCTCGTTTTATTGACCTACTAGGCTGGTAGCCAATTAAATAACCTTTAATATGGTGTATAATACATTAACTTTTAGTCAAATATTCTATGTGAAATATAAACTTAAAACATTGTTTACTTTCTTTTTTTGCTGAGTGTATTCGTATTTTACACCAAAGAATATTCCTCTCCCAATCTGACTCTCAGCAGATTTTAATGAGAATTAAAACGAACAAAATTTGACTGTCGCAACTCTCAAAGATTTGAGGTTTTTCTTTTTTTTTAAATAATGAAAATCTAAGCTTTATCTTACTACATACTAGATGTACCTTGAATGATAATATATGTATATATATATATATTTTTTTTTTTTTGGGGGGGGGGGGGGTGAAGACAGAATTTAGGTTTGAAACGTTTTCATACGTATTCTATGAGAGTCAAGATACTATTAAAATGTGGCTACATATTTTTAATAAACTTCATCATTACTCATCGATACTCGTAAAATAGATACATGTATAGGATTATACGATGCTTGTTGTGTACACATTAAAATGACAGAAGTAATAATTTTTCGGGGATAAGTGACCTATATAGTTAACAACTGCGTGTTTGTTGATGGGATGGGGTCGTGAAGGAGGGAATGATGGGGAGGGTTTTTTTAACCAACTCTTCACATGAGAGCTGTATAAGAGCGAACAAATCTATAGCAAAATACTATCGAGTCCTGCTGTCAATCCTTCCCCTCGACACAAACCTTAATCGATTTATCTGCTATCCTAAAAAAAAAAATCTACAGAAGTAAACGATGAAATGATAAAATGTACATGCGGGTAGGAGTGTTTATGAACATAAACCTTAAAGTAATCTTCTGTCAGTAATCCCGTATTTGTTCAGCACATCTCTTTTACCCAACGCCAATCCCCAACCAGCAAAGAAAAAGTAAAAGATAAAAACATTCGGAAATCTCTCAAAAGGCCTACAACTCAAACCAGTTAACAGTTAACGTGAAGGGAACAAGATTGATTGATTCTTTCAGGAAACAAAAAAGATGGCAAAAAGAAAAATAAGAAGAGAATGTCTCACCTGTTCCCAGAATTCTAGCAGTTGTGCATAGACAACGCGATTAGCCTATATATGTCTTTGATGAGGGGAAAATGTCAAATTAGATGGCCGTATATATCAGTCGATGTCGCTGAGAGCAATGGAACACATTGATGATATCCATGTATGTCATGTGTTTCTACTCTCACGTAAAGCTAAGCTTTGATGGTACTATTGATACACGATTACTTATTCAAACCAAAAGATCCTGCCTCTAGGTAATACCCTAAAGAGTATAAAATCCAAAGTCTATATTTGATTTAATTGATTGTTCTAATGTATGGGTCCAAATGCTCACATATTGACTTCAAGGACTATTGTATTAATGTAAACCTCTGTTCAGACAATCATTTAAGCAAAGTAATCACGATCTTTAGACCTACTAGTGTGCATTCACAGCGAGGCATACACGAAACATTAAAGAATGGCCCACATAAAACCTCGTCACCTCTGGGTACCTACATTATGTGTAAACATCAGACGCTACTATAAAGCGATAGGCCAATGTCCTTCGGGGAGAAGTACTTGGCGTGGCAGATGGCGATATAAGATCATCAATACAATATTAGTCCATTCATTTGCTATTGTGAGACTAGCGAAGGAAATGGAGTAGAAAATGTACTGCTGGCAGTAGATAATGCTTATCCATTGTGCACATTACATTACATTTAAAAATAAAATATGATAAAAATATGATAAAGTAACACCCTTTATGCTGTCAACTACCGACTGATGGCAGTATACTTATTCAACCATTCTTATTGTGTGAAAACGAATTCTAATTATTTTGCTGTTACACGCGCACCCACCCCCACAAAAAACAGCCATTTCCGTGGTATGATTATGTGGAAAGTGGTAACAAATACTTTCATTTGTCCCAACAAAGACTACTACTTAGGTTATACGCTATACCAGTGTGTGCGTTACTCAGTTTTTCTTTTCGTTTCTTCATTTCTGTTGAATGTGGCACGAGGTTTTTCTCAGAAATACCATGACCGATCCGACATGTGACTTTCCATGATCATGTTACATTTCAAGATGTTCCTGTATTTGTGTGTGTGTGTGTGTGTGTGTGTGATAGCGTATAAATGACGTCATCTTGGCGCCATTTTGTCATATAATTGATCATATTTTCTCAACCAAAAGTCATTTTGATATCAAATTTGGCGAGCGTTAACTTTAGTCATGCTTAATGATATTGCATATTAAAGCCATTATTATCAGTCAGCAACCACGAGGCGCACGTATGTTTTGGGAGGGAGTGTCTGCGTTGTGGTCGCATCCATTATATATTAGACTGATTTTAACCACATTCATATTCAAAGATTTCAATACTTGTGCGCATGGATATTCAACACACACACTTACATATATATATATATATATATATATATATATATATATATATTCTTATATACATATTGACTTTCATAAATTCCCCAGTGGTAAATATTACACCTTCATAAGATTATGCGAAGTGGGTTATAATGCTTGGATATTTGAATTTTGCCGGGCCGAGGCAACCATTATGGTCTGCGGCACTCTCATGTAACTCAGATTCACTCTGCCAGGCCCTCATTCACTAATTTCATGGTGTGGGTATTCATGTCATGCTTCAAAACTAATATCTGTTAGAATTAACGATGAAATCACAGGAAATTTACTTGAGAGTAAACATCACATGTTTGTGTAAAATATTCAACACTTGCACACTGGTGTTCAACATTTATAATTTCAGTGATAAACATCACACTCGATATCTTCCTCATTATCACAATAACAGACTTTTTCATGATTAGATATAAATATCAGATTAATACATATAAGAACGCAAAAAGTACGTTTACATCAATACATGTATGTGTGTGTGTGTGTCTGTGTATGTGTCTCTGTCAGTGGCAATGGCACTAATAAAGCATAATTTTGCAATATACTAAAATAAACAAAGGAAACTTAAGACATTCAGGCACATGTGAAATTCAAGTAAGATTAAAAGCAGTTATGATCTATTTCATTTTTCTTCACATCTGATGTAAAGGCCATAATGATACATAATGTTACTATAGCTAACATGCACCAGGTTTGATATATTGCTCCTGTGGGATAGACGGGTACTGTTCATTATTCCGAAGGTTCGCTATTCCGAAGGTTCGTTATTCCGAAGGGTCGTTAATCCGAAATACGCAAATTTCCTATACCTAAAGGTTCATTAATCTGAAAATGAAAAAAGGTTCGTTTATCCGAAAATTTGTGGCGTCCTTCCGAAGGTTCGATATTCCGAAGATTAGTTAATCCGAAAATGAAATTCGGAACAATGAACCTTCGGAATAACGAATCTTAGGAATAAAGAGCCTTCGGAATAACGGGCTGTAACCGGATAGACATTAGTTAGTAAACCACAGTTTGGGTTATATGCTGTTGTACAAGATGGCATATGGGGTTTGATATTTTGCACCTGGTGGATAGACATGAGTTAGTAAACCACAGGTTGGATTATATGCTGTTGTACAAAATGGCATATGAATATCACCGTTCTGCTTTTTCAAGGTACGAACGCTCCTTCTCAGTAATTCTGGTCTCAAAGCTATACTGCTCGTCACACATGCAACTAAGTAGCGAGTAGCGAGTAGTGAGATTTTCGTTGACGCGTTGTTTCATCTTACGACATTACGTCCATTGATCATACTGCTTTTTTCAAAGTAAATCAGATATTTCTGTGACAGTATCAAAAACAATTCTTATTCCTTTTGTTGTAAGTTAGTTTAAAGCCAACTGGACTTCAAATCTTACATCTAATCATGTGACACAACAGAACCCACTTAAAATCAGTTACACTCAGCCACAACGTTGATAGGTACCACTTCAAGTACTCAACAAACAAAAAAATCACAATAAAAAATACTCCGCAACAACACTCTGCCTTTTAGCTTATAATTTGATATCTCATAGAATGTTTTCCATTTCATCCTTCAATGAATTGAACCAAGGACATTACATAAATATGCTGCTGACTTTGGATATCCTAGCAAGAGATTGCTTCACAATCGGTATGACATCAAACAGTTGAAAGATAAATGGAAATAATTAAAAAGGTACATCACATGTATTCATCGCATTTATGTAAATATGTAATATACACAGAGCTTAAAGACAGCCAATCCCTTTTGCATGCATATTTTTGAAAAATTGGTGAGAACATTTAGGTATTGAAGAAAACACTATTGGGAAACCTCCTGTAAATTTTGAACTCAAGAGGGTCTTTATTCGTTTAGTTAAATTGACCGTTAAGATTTGAATAATTTTTGCGAACTTCCCAAAAAATTACAAATCTAAATACTAGTCTAGTTTTACAGACCTGTGTGATGCACTTAGATGTACATGTATTTCATGGAAGTGGTGTGTTGTTATTTGCCATTGATAACAAAGTAAGAGAAGCTAGTGAATTCTTCTTTTCTGACTGCTTTAACATGCATGTTTGTTGTTATAAGTATAAGTATAAGTATAAGTATCATATTACAATCATAGGAGGATTAATGTATGCAGCTGTGTCTAGTACACAAAATACGTTACGGTGAGCGTTTGGTGCATTATTTGAATTTTAACGGCTAACAACCTTCAAATATCACAGAAATGTTATAGATTTACAATAGTCTTGTCACTCTGGTGGAATATATCATGTTTTGAGCTATTTGGGAAGGAATGCAAAAGGGAAGGGCCATCTTTAAGATCGATGTATTTGTGGACTTACTTGAGATCTTGGGGAGAAAAACATGTCAAAATGATATTATGAAAACATCATCATGGTAAAAAAAGCCAGAATTTGAATTATACTTCTGTTGCTTTCCATTATTCATTAGGTTGTATAGCTGTTATCTATATAATAAGATGACGTCTACATATTTCTGAAATGTACACAAGGACGAATGTGGAGGGGATATATTTAAACATCCTCCCAAATAAGTTTCTCAGGAACTCTCAGACACAACAAGACAATTCGTTGTCTTCTTTTCTCAACTTCTAGTCCCATTGTTTTCCAGGTCATGGTTTGCGAGAAATAACAACACCCTTCTCATTGTATACATTGTATATACGACGGCCATGATGGGCGGATTAGTCTGCGGTGACTCGGATTCGTGGTATGGATCCATTGTTTTATAATCTATATTTTTACTCTATATAGAATTTGCAACACATCAGTGGGTGTCAGTATATAAGGTATACTACTATGAAACTGGATGAAATGTTTTGAGGGCGATTTCCTTTTCCACACAATACGTCATTCATTATGTACGTGAGTGTGTTCAGCATGATCTTACAACGAAAATAACAATAGGTGTTTTACTATTAGTGAAAATTACTTTGTGATTGATTATATAGAAAGAATATAATGCTATATCTATGTCCCAAGTGTAAAGGTGCATGTACATATTCATCGTGTCTTCACAAACATCTCATTGGTGTTTTTTTTTTTTTCAGAAGGGATGATTGCAGTTAAGTCTCAACTGTCATGTTTTTTCCCTATCTTTTGAAACTTTTTATTGATCCCATAACTTACACGTCCATCAGAACAACACAAATCATAATAATGAATTTGTACAGTAGGATCAACCACTGCAACAACAACAAAACTGAAGAACGAAAAAAAAAATCTTCAGTTTTCTTTTGTTTGGCAATAGCAAGTTCGATGTATTTTGTGTTCTGAATAACATATATCATTCAAGATGAACATTGTGTTACGTCTTTACATTTTTTTTTTGCCATATATGAATTTATCATTTGAAGAGTAATATCATATGATTTGATAACAAAATTTCGGGTCCTTTACAACCTTTGATGAAGCCAAAAATCAGTATAGTTATTTTCTCGTAAAATATTTCAACATCATAATATTGAAAGTTTCACCAATCTTGTGTACAAACAACTCTCATGTTGAAAATCGGTAACAGGAACAAAATAATAGTTTCCTTCACAAATAAAACATAATTATGATCATACTTACTTTTTTCCGGCGTAGAGGTAAAAACAAATACATGTTTTGTTTTGTTTTGTTTTTTCCACAAATTTAACTTGAATCACAACTTATATACCGTGCATGAAAGCAATGAACGTTCCTCAGGAATGGTATATCTCCGTTGGGTACTTGACATTTATTTTTTTAATTAATGGAATAAGAATATTACATCGAGAACAACTCTCATGTGAATATGAGTGCGTAGGTGCTTTCCGAAGTGATGGATTCTCTTTTGAGGACTGTCATTTCCCATGTCCCAAGAAATAAGTAAGAAGACACTATCAATCCTGATTTCAGGGATAACGATCATCGTACGTATAGACAATGATGTGCGAGTATCACAATACTTTAGAGCTCACATAATGTCTTCTCTATGGAAGATAATTGCTATTAAATTCTAAGAGTTAAGTGCTACAAGTTATAATGTAGGAATTCAATGTGATACCGGTGAGCAGGACTCGTGGTGAGGCTGTCACTTATTCTTGTTTCAATATTGCTACCATGGCAAATATTTCTTTGACTGTTAACCTTCCATGAGAATTCTTAGGCAAGAGTAACACTGGAATATATATCCCAGACTGTAACATCATTTCGAAGCACAGGTGAATTGATTGCTCTGGCGCATCGTGAATCCTCTCTTTGGCACACTGTAAGGGAGAAGGGAGTAGAGAGATGGAGATATGTAGTGATTGGTCGTCTTCTTTCTGCTTTAGTACGAATGAGAGCTACTTCACGTACAATTCTAACTCTCATTTGTCCTGAATCTAATCTTTAGGCCACTTTCCAATATACAATGTTCTTTCCTCTTCATCCATCTCAAAATCTGGGGTAAAAAAAGATACATCTCGTTTTTCAAATAGCAGGGATGAATTGAATCATTACACTAATTTGCGATTATTGCACAGATACTCTTCGAACTATTTTTAATTCATAATTGAATCGAACTGAATTTCAAAAAAAGAAGAATATTTCTACCTGTAACGTCTACGATAAGTGTCTGGAAATACAATACGACGTGAAGGAGGGTTTTTCTTGTAGTATACGTTCCTGACCGTTAATCACCTACAGTAAAGATTTTAAGCCGTTCTTTGAACCCATTTATGCTGTACCGATGCAGGTATTATGTTAAAAGGACTTGATACGGTGAACTAACAATGTATTCCCTGAGTGTTCTCCTTCATATTCATGATCTTACAATTTGATGGGTGCTGCAGAGTTCACAAAACCCATTAAAATTCATTAAGTGGCTGCTACAAACAGCTCCTGCCACGACTAACATATTGGGAGGCTGATAACTGGCAATCGCTACAATGCACTCCAAAGTATTAGATAGTAGAGAGATAGATAGAGATTATTGCGAATCAGCCCAAGAAACACGTAAGTGTGTGTACGTGTGTATTTCTTTGCACTAGCTACTAGTATTGCAAACAAAATCTCTGTTTGGTGAAATATTCTATATTCCATTCTCCATTGACTATAATCTATCATTCTACTTGTCTGACATATTTATAACAATCTCCCTGAACATTTTGTTTGATAACCCTGGGATTTTTTGTCGCTTTTTTTTTTATATTCGTACGTCTCACTGCTTAGTGACGTGCTTAAGTTTAATGAGTATTCTCTTTACGAAATCATATCTGTTGGAAAATGGGACTTTCAGTATGGAATATAATCCAGTGTCTATGAAAGGTTTGATCATGTCGCCCACTACCATCAAATGCCGATTTTCTCATCCAAATGTTTACCCATCGAATGTGTTTAACATGCACTAGACTTTTGCGTGTGTGTGTGTGTGTGTGTGTGTTTGTGTGCGTAGGGACTAATGGATGGGTGCCTCTGCAAAGCATGGTAAGACTGTTAGATCATGAAAATGTAGGCTAAATACATGGCAAACATATGAGCTTCCCCACTGGACTCAGCTTTTCGTCAGTTCTGTCACTCTACCATGCTTGATTCCTGGTTTTAAAAGAAAAGGGGGAAAAAACACCAATGTACACATAATGAGCACAGCAACTGATGTAGTCAACGAGCAGCGGATTGAATAGAATGTTGATGCATCCCATAAGGAATGAAATAAAAACAACTTTAAGAAAGAGAGTGCGTACAAAAGATACTTGCTAAGACAATAGAAACAATTGTCTTAGCAAGTATCATTATTGTATGCACTCTATACACGTCTGAGAAGAATTTGCATCTGAAGTATTGTATCATAATGTTTGTCAAGTCAATAACACATTAAACAATGCCATGCAGTTTAAAGTCTTAGCCTTCATTTTACAGTTTTATACATAGCTTTTGACAACCACTGCATTGTGCCTTACAAATGCAATTCAAACACAACTTTTAACATTTCCTTGTTAATTACGCTGATCAGTAAAGATAGAGAGTTAGGCGAGTTTACCTGTCATGATTTCGTATGCCAGGTCGAAGAAACCGGCATCGTAGACTTTATCACTGAACTTTGCCTGAATGTCCTTGAGGGAATCTAATTTAAAAAAACATCAATTTGTGCGATACAAGATTAGCTCGACTTCTCAACTTCCTATCCATTATGTACATTGGTTTATTTGTGCTGAATTCTCGAAGCACCACTAAAAGAGAACGAAATTAGCAAAAAAAGAAAATGCATCTCTTCTGCTCCCTTTCACATTATTAACAAATGGCTTGAATGTAATAAAAACGCTTGTATGACAAGAAATGCCTCGAGTCCGATGTTGTTTTCCGACTTCAATCACTTCTATACCCACGTCACTTGGCCAAGGATGCAAAAGTGGGGATGATGTCAAACCATACCAGCTTCCGTAGTTGCTACACACCAAATTTATAAATCGACAAATGGTATGCAGTTGACAATGCGTGAAATAGCACGATGCTGGTTAAATATTCAGTATTAGTTTTCTCACCAGAAAACAGCCAAAATATCATCAAATCCCACTGCTGTCTCTGTCTTGCCACATGGTGTATTGCTATGTTGTAGAACTCTGATTTGACTGGATACGTGTTAGCTAATGTGCCTTACATTGTTGTACTTGAATTGAAACCCATCCCTTCCCGCATACAATGATGGAAGAGACTATAGGGAAAAAAAAAAAAAACTTTGACAGATTAATTTTATATAGACATAATAAATATCTATTTTTCTCAGAATGGAGGACAGACACTACTATCTTGGTTGTGAGTTCATGATGTGGCTCATTATACTAGGGCAACGTAATAGTCTAAGGATTCTTCTTCCAGGCTCGTCCTCGCCTTGCCACCTCCAATCCTTAGCATACACTATGTTTTGAAACTAGGACAAGAGGGATTACTGACTCGAACATAATGTCAAGTAATGTTCATGCCAGGATCTGCTGTAAAAAAAAAAAAAAAAAAAAAAAAAAAAGAGCTAAAACTTGTCTGCTTTGTCAAGCGTGTTAAGCAGTCAATGATTTGTTGTTTTGTTGTTGTTGTTGTTGTTGTTGTTGTTGTTGCTGTTGTTGTTGTTTTACGCTTTTTTCACCTTCTTTGGATTTGACCATCATAATCTGACGTATATTTCTGGAGCATCCTTTGCCATGTTCCACCCATCTTTCAAGCAATTCCATGATGTCGTTTCCATCGTACGCGCCAGGCCGCTCCGCCTGGACATCCAACACTTCGCACAGGTAATCAGTTGCACTCGAGGGAATTTGACGTGCTAGTTCAATGAGAACTTCCCTACTCGGGACACAGTCTCTGTAGTCGCCTATGGTAGCAAACATTTAGAGTCAGGATTCGTTCGTCAGTTCACATTCGAAACAAACTAAAAGGCGGGACAGTTAGAGAGTGAACATGTGAAGGTTGATCCATGAGTGTAATGAGACATTGCATTATGTTGCTAATGTATTTTAATGCAGCGAAATGATAAAGCATTAGCCTGTCTCTCCAATGTCTTCAACTCGTATACTGTTGTCTCCCCACTCAACTGCAGCACGGCAGAATTGCCATAGAAGAGCCGGTGATCAAAGACGTGTTCTCGGATGTCCCTTTCATTGATGCGTTTCAATTCAAGCTCATCTCTAATCATAAGAAATTTTCACGGATCGAAAAACATTTTTTTTTTTTTTGTCAGATTAATTCTATTGTATTTACATTTTGAAATCTCAAAAAGGTGCATCACTTCGGTGATCCCTCGCATTTATCCCCAGATTGAATTATTCTTCGGGTTTATGCCGGGTTCAAGTGTGTACGTGTGTGTCACACACAAACACACTGCTATAGCTTCTGACCATTCGAGCATTGAGAATTTACTGTTTCTGGGACGAACATAGCCTTTTGTCAAGGCCCTCTCGCTGTATGGTGAAGAGAGGCAGCTGAGTGGGGTTGCGCGAGGGCCTTTTGAGATCTGCTTCGCATCCTTTTGTTAGCCCTTTGAATTACCGACTTTTGCTCCCCGATTTCGGGAGCAAAAGTCGACCAATCAGCGTGTCTATCTGCTAGAACCCGATTTGAATAGAGCGAATGCACGCCGCTGCCGCAGACCTTACAGAACTCTACATACAGAGTGTGTAGAGTTTCGTGGCAGACCTCCTCGGGTGGTCAGTGATGCATGCGAACAGGCATGACAACACCAAGGCTGAGGATGCGGGGAGCGCGCCATTCCATTGGTTGACCGCAACCCATTAAAATGAGTATTGAGAAGGGTTCACGTGTCATGAATAATAATGTGTGAAGCAGATCTCAAAAGGCCCTCGCGCTGGCGCGCTCGGCTGGGCTCGCTTCGCCCATTACAGCGAGAGGGCCTTGACAAAAGGCTAGGACGAACACTGAACTAGGGCTTTTTATAGCTCAGTCGTTAGAGCACCGGGCTAGCATCCCAAGGTCTCGGGTTCGAATCCCGATTGAATCTCATTTTCTTTGCTCAGTTTTCCACTTCATTTTGAAATGTAAGTTCCAACGTATTATTAGCCCGCATCGCCATCATTCTGAATTAGCAATGAGCAATAGGTAGAAGCATGGTATCAAGGACGGTTCCAAAATTTGTTTCCTTAAAAAAAAAGAAAAAAAAGAGACATGTTCCATTTATTGTCGTTTTACGCTATTTCTACACATTCATCAAAGAGACTGGTGGAGGTTCCAAAATATGCAACACGAAATAACATACTGTATACCAAATTGTCTTACATTTCCATGGAACCGTGACTCGTGCCTCCTTTAAAACAATAAATAACGTGATTTTTTTTTTTGGCTTTTGTTTTGTTTTCTCATTTATGCCCGGAAAGGAGATTCGGCAAAGTTTATCATGCCAGTAAATGGTAGACTTGTGTCACTTGCGGGGCCGTTACATCACCACCTCATCTCATTTGCGTAATGATGCAACATGGTTGGTTCCTTTAGTAAGCCAATATCATTTTCTTCAAACAAACCAGATTTTAAAATGTCATCATTTCGTACTAAATATCAGAGGTAAATGAATCTGCACAAACATAATTTAGCATTGTTGAGAGACACATTCGTTCTCCCCATGGTGACAGAAAAGTGACGATATGCATATATGTCATACATAAATGTTGCTCTAATTTCCAATATCATTATTTCTCCGTCTGTGATGCCACTTGCTTTCCCAGACTGGTTAAATCATTAAAGCGCATGTGAAAAATCACTGGTAAGTAGAATGTAATACCTATTAAAATTCCAATGGCAACATGTTTAAATCCAGCGCCAAACATGATGTCTGCCAAGGAGTTACGATGGTTGCAGTCTGGTGGACACATCATCTTCCTCCACTCTGTCAGCATCTTCATGTTGTCTTGGATCTTGTCTCCGGTACAAGTTTGGGTCTCTGCTGAATGCTGAATGTCCAGCTTTCGGGCTAGCATAGCTGGTTCGATTCGGGCTGCTACGGCCATCAGGTCGCTGGTACTCACTTCGAAATCTGTTTTGACGTCAAAGTTATTATAGGCGTGATTTAGTCATGATTTATCAATTTGCCTAAATAGAGTATCTCCAGTCATATTACTGTGCCGTAGCCTTGTTAACAGTAGAGCAAAGTCGATTTGAAAGGAGTGTACACTCAAGTGATTTGCGTCAGCCACGTCACTTGCTCGTGTCACGCTCGGGTCACAAATGTATTGGAATAACTCTGCTGCGAGCTGCCCAAATAACGAGAATAGTTCTGATGAAATCTCTAATTGCAACTTTAAAGCCTATATAAAAGGGTTTTTTTTTTCAATATACTTAATAATTTTGCTTTTCAAATTAATTATGAGTCATTCTATAGTAAAGTCACCTCATATTTCTCATTTTGCATTAATAATACGTCCTTACCAAAAAAACATGTTCGGGCTATTTGCCTGAAACCGCACTTGCTCAGTAGCTTTGATACCGCTGTCCTAGGCTGAGGATATCCAGGTTTCACCTCCTTGTCATGCTGTTGTCGCAAAACTTCACTTGTTCCCTGTTTGCTTGCTTCTGAAGAATGATTGACTTGGAATTCGCTCAAACAAAATATGCTGTAGCCCAAAGCTTGAATGAACGGGTAGACATCTGTCATGATTAAGCGCATGGCCAGTCGGGGGATCTCAGCTTTGAAGATTTTTATGTACTTTTTCTCCGCAAGGAGCTCCTCTGTGAACAGTCAAACATGTGAAACCATGCATTAACAAATCAGGAAGAGTATGACGTGCAAAAAAGGCTTTTCTTCAATGCCGCACTTTCAGGGAAAGCCAGACAACTTCGCATAACGCTTTACCATCTAGCACGTTATATTCTATGACATCATCTCGGCCACATCACGTTAATGCTAGTATTCGCTCACGACGAAGGAGTTATCTCACGAATTAATATTCCGCAGGCGGCTGGAAGATTTTTTTTTTTTTTAAAGCAAAGGACTTAGGGGGGGGGAGGGGAGGGGACAAAAGAAGGTGTCAACTACGACTGGTAAAGGGGAAAATTCATATGGATTTCTCATTAACAAACGGTTAATCACAGGGCTATCAACTCTCCTAGTACCTCCTTGCTGCTACTTAACGTTAATGAGAATTTGTGTTCAGTACACCAGACTGAAATTCGTCAGTGAATGCCAATATGTTGCAGGTAAAATGACGTGAGCCTCCGGATATCTTTCGGTGCCTGAAGTGCAACGTACCCTGGCCATGCTGGCCTACATGATTGTATGCCGCAGTAGGCCTAATTGCTCTCATTCACTGCCCTGGTTACCATAATATTCCAAATGTACATGCCGTTTACTTTTCATCACCATCCAAGGCAGTTCATAAAGTCTTTTGACAAACTCAGGCTATTTGTCTTGATTTTCGTCCTTGCATGTACGAAGCACACGCGAATATTGTAACATTTTATACTCAAAACCCGTCCAGCACGATTGGTGCTTTATGGAATGTAGGGCCTACTGTAATATACAGTATTGTTATGGAGTGGAAATCAACGAGCGAAGGTAAACGTGACGTTTGGTAGAGACTTATGTTATGTTTACATAAAAATTGATAATATCAAGTGAAGCTAGACTCAGCATATTAATTACATGCAAAGATGGATCTACGCGTGGGTAATGAATTTCAGCGAAATAGCCATCATCATAATCCCTGCTTTTATAAACTCTTACTAGAATTAATTTGTCATCAAAGGAAAAAAAGTGTAAGGTCTAAAGAAAAGGAGAAATAAAATGGCTCTTTCTTCTAAATTCTACGACGCAACTAAGACAAGTGAAATATTGCTGATTGGCCTTAAAAGTTTAACAGCTGTGTAATACCTAAGCACATTGATTTTTTTTTCTAATAAAAGGAATACACCTGGAATTTAACTGACTGAGTGAGCATTGCTTGAAAGTATCAACTTTTGTCTCTATTACCCTTTCTGAATAGTTTTAAGTCCTTTCAGGTAAAAATCGATCGATTCTGAATAGAATGAATGCACAGAATCCATAACTGGGATTGCGTACGAGATTGATGCATCATATTCTAAAAATTGACTATCATGTCAAAGGCCTGGACAGCGATTACTTGTTAATGAAGGCGCTGTTACCTAAAAGAGATGACTATTACAATAAACTATAATCCACTATTTGGAAGCACGTTGAATATTTACTATTATTTTTAAGCATGTTACTGCCTTCTGCACATTTAACAGTTAATAGTGATAAAATAAATTTATGACAATTTTCAATATACTTCCAATACAATTCTCATACTGCTTTTATAAACTCTTACTAGAATTAATTTGTCATCAAAGGAAAAAAAGTGTAAGGTCTAAAGAAAAGGAGAAATAAAATGGCTCTTTCTTCTAAATTCAATGACGCAACTAAGACAAGTGAAATATTGCTGATTGGCCTTAAAAGTTTAACAGCTGTGTAATACCTAAGCACAATGATTTTTTTTTCTAATAAAAGGAATACACCTGGAATTTAACTGACTGAGTGAGCATTGCTTGAAAGTATCAACTTTTGTCTCTATTACCCTTTCTGAATAGTTTTAAGTCCTTTCAGGTAAAAATCGATCGATTCTGAATAGAATGAATGCACAGAATCCATAACTGGGATTGCGTACGAGATTGATGCATCATATTCTAAAAATTGACTATCATGTCAAAGGCCTGGACAGCGATTACTTGTTAATGAAGGCGCTGTTACCTAAAAGAGATGACTATTACAATAAACTATAATCCACTATTTGGAAGCACGTTGAATATTTACTATTATTTTTAAGCATGTTACTGCCTTCTGCACATTTAACAGTTAATAGTGATAAAATAAATTTATGACAATTTTCAATATACTTCCAATACAATTCTCATACTGCTTTTATAAACTCTTACTAGAATTAATTTGTCATCAAAGGAAAAAAAGTGTAAGGTCTAAAGAAAAGGAGAAATAAAATGGCTCTTTCTTCTAAATTCAATGACGCAACTAAGACAAGTGAAATATTGCTGATTGGCCTTAAAAGTTTAACAGCTGTGTAATACCTAAGCACAATGATTTTTTTTTTCTAATAAAAGGAATACACCTGGAATTTAACTGACTGAGTGAGCATTGCTTGAAAGTATCAACTTTTGTCTCTATTACCCTTTCTGAATAGTTTTAAGTCCTTTCAGGTAAAAATCGATCGATTCTGAATAGAATGAATGCACAGAATCCATAACTTGGATTGCGTACGAGATTGATGCATCATATTCTAAAAATGACTATCATGTCAAAGGCCTGGACAGCGATTACTTGTTAATGAAGGCGCTGTTACCTAAAAGAGATGACTATTACAATAAACTATAATCCACTATTTGGAAGCACGTTGAATATTTACTATTATTTTTAAGCATGTTACTGCCTTCTGCACATTTAACAGTTAATAGTGATAAAATAAATTTATGACAATTTTCAATATACTTCCAATACAATTCTCATACTGCTTTTATAAACTCTCACTAGAATTAATTTGTCATCAAAGGAAAAAAAGTGTAAGGTCTAAAGAAAAGGAGAAATAAAATGGCTCTTTCTTCTAAATTCAATGGCGCAACTAAGAGAAGTGAAATATTGCTGATTGGCCTTAAAAGTTTAACAGCTGTGTAATACCTAATGTAGGGGGTGGCCGAATGGGGGCGCGGAATGAGAAGAGAGATATGGAGAAAAGGGCGAGATGATGTGAAGACGGTGTGGGTGTGTATGTGTGTCTATGATGGAGATGGTTATACGGCACGCGGGTTCGGGTGGGAGGTCGTGCAGTCAATGAAGACAAACACTAGACAGGAGTCCTGTGAACAGCAAGCAGAGAGGTGCCTGCCACATGGGGGCGCCCCTCTGTTGCTGACGTCTCTACATACTCTAGTAATTACTACCTCCCCACAACTCTTCCCCGCTTAGAGGTCATCGTCCCTGATGACCATTTATGTAAGTATATATATACGTATACATACATGTACTTTATGGGATAACTATGGATGCGAAGGTACTCCACTTGTAGTCCTACGTACCTCACATATTTAACACTTCAAGAAACAATGCTGCTTCCTTCAATAAAAGAACATTGTTAAACCAACTGAACATAAGCTAAATGCTTTAACTTTGGGCTTTCACAATAACTACATCCATCTGGTTGCATGGAGTCCCACTTTATGTATACCACTGTGATCCTGTAATTTGAATGCATACAAATTTGCATTCATAAGTCCTAACCATACACTGGACTTCCGAAGCCTCAACAAAATTCATGAATAGCAAATGCAATAACTACGCGTTAAACAATAGCCAACGTAATGTTATCCACACTGGATAACCTTCACAAACGAATAAAACTTCTTAGGGAGATCAACTCCTCCCAAAACATACGACTGCGCACCACGGTGAGCTCCCTGCTTCACTTCCCCGCTTAAGCTCAGATCACGTGGGAAGTGTCCATTCCTTCCAAACAGGAAGCTTGCTAACAGCACAGCGCTTACACTTGGCGCACCATTGTCTCACCGACTCCTCCATCCCATGCCAGAAGAACCTGTCTCCAACCAGCCGATAGGTATGTCTGAACCCGAAATGCCCTGCCTCGTCATGAAACCGGGTGATAGCCTCCTCTTGAATGCTCTGCGGGGCAATGACCTGCAGGTGGTCTGTACCATCGTTCGGGCGGCGCCTCCTCCGCAAAAGAACACCATTTCGGATGAACAGCCTCTTCCAGTCTCGCAGGAGAGCCAGACTTCCCGGTAAACAACTGCCCTTCTCCTCATGCGAGGGTGGTGTACCCCTTGACACAAAGGAGCGCACTTGATTGACAAGATCATCCCTCTCTTGAGCCTCCTGCAGATACTCAGCTGAGAACCCAGGCATGCACGCTTCTCCACCTAGACGTCTCTCCTCAATGCAGGTACTCAAAACAACTGGTATATCTGTTCCTTGAGAAACTAAGTCGAACTGGGCACGGATTGTGTCACTACTCACAATCATCTGTCCTTCTTCCTCAGGAGGATCCAGACGGGACAGGGCATCGGGGGCTTGGTTCTGCTTACCGGGCCTGTGTCTCTGCCCGATCAGTGGTGCACCACCAGTCTCTATGCGATGAGTGATACGGTCAGTGTAACCAAAGTCCATGTCACCATGAGAAAAGGCATCATGATGCTCTTCAAGAAGGCCCTGTAGCTTGCCACACTGCTCCTGACTCAAGGACGTCCAATCTACGTCAACGGCGGTAGAATCTCTTTGGTTGTTTGCCTTATCCTGATCCTCCACATCACTATCAGTGGCCTCTCTCCTGACCAGAGCTGCATTGTACAGAGTGCCAAGTAGCAGCTTCCTCGGGATTTCCACTTCTTCGTTGTTCTCGTTGCACAGTGCTACAGAGAAAGTCCCATTCTGTACATCGACCAGGCATGGAGCAACAGACACTCCTGGGAAAACATTACCGCAATGTTCAGGCTCGAGAACTGCCTCATAGGACCCGCTAACTCCACGACTCTGAGACTCCACAACTACCATCTGCCTGGCCAAGAGTACGCGAGGGGAATCCGGCCTCAAATATGCCTTGCCCACTGCATCCTCCCTCTGCCGGGTATGAATAGCTTGTAGTGCCTCTTGCCAAACTGGATCTGGGGTGGGCCAGAGTATCTTGTTCATGTGTTCCTGCCCGACACCTACTAACTGACTCCACACCGCCTGCAGTACGTTCATCCCTAGTATCCCTGGCACGGAACTCTGACCACGCCTCATGGCCATGTCATCTTTCAACACCAAGACAATCCTGGCTGCGATCGGATGTCCCAAGACCTTGACATCGACCTCAAAACACCCCACATATGGGATATCATCCCCACTTGCTGAGACCAAGGAGAAGGACACTGGGACGTCCTTCATCTGAATACCCGCCGGTTCTAACTTTTCTCTGAAGTACGTCTCTCCTATGGTAGTTACTTGGGAGCCGGGATCCAGGGGACAGGGCACGGTGACACCCCCAAACTCAACGTCAACAGAATAACATTCTCCAATGGCCCTGGACACGAACCTGTCATCTCCTCTAGTACTGTTGGGGACCACCTCCACCTCTGACATACGTCCGACTGGGGCACCTGATCCATGTGGTCCTGCGAAGGGACTCCCTTGTCCGGTGGTTCCACCACCTGTACGATCTGGTAGACTCACATTCTTCTGGGAATTTGGGGTATGGGATGCCTGAGGGACTTCCTGTCTACTGGAATCAGGTTGATGTCTAGGCAGGTCTTGTCTTTGTGAACTTCCCCTCTGCTCTGCAAAATCAGGATGACCCCGATACCCATCTGGTCCTCCCTGGAGGTGGGTCATTCCTACTCTCGGTGGAAAATCCTGGCCTCTACTGTCTCTGCCATTAGTCCAATGTGGATTGGGAGAGTAATTCCTGTTCCTGTACAACTCGTTGAAATGAGGCGCACCAGGCTGGGGAAATCCACGCTGCCAACTCTGATTAGCAGGTCGAAACTGTGTTCTACCGTAGTCTCTACTGGGACAGTCTCTAGCAAAGTGTCCAAAATTCCCACATGAAAAGCAGGCACCTCTCTGCTGTCTCACACGAGGGTTCCACGTTCGCGCAACTGGTGGTGCCGAGGGAGCCATAGGCACCGCATCTCGGACGGCTTGTACTATCTTGTCACCCATCTCCTGAATTGTCAAGAGGACGTCTGATGGTTGAGGTGGGTGCTCCCCCTGTCGAGCCCGCACAGCAGCCTGGCGTGCACCCTCGTGGCCTTGTGTGCGACTCTCCTCTTGCCCTGACCTACGGATGGCAAACTCACGCAAGACCCTGAAGTTTGTGTTACCATCCCGTTCATACCGATCCCTGCAAGCGCTTCGCAGGACAGGGTCCTCTAATCCTTCAATGAACTGTTCGACTAGGATCCCGTTGGGGTCAGTGTACAGCTTGGCCTCGCGACCACACAGATTGTTGAATCTCCGTTCTAGATCTACCGCAAAATCACGAAGTGGTTCCCCTCTCCTCTGCTTTCTCTCCAGAAAAAGCCGCTGCAGCTCACCCAGATTTTGCACACCTGCGTACGAATCCCTCAGAAATTGCAATATTTCCTCCGCTTGCTTCCCCTCTTTGATCAGGGCCCTCACTTCCATCTTTGGCACTCCTCGAATGTAGTCTAGCAAGTAGGAAGCCCGTTCCTCCTCCGGTACCCCATAGCGGGAAAAGGCTGACTTCACGCCGGAAATAAACTCTTCTACATCTCCTGCTTTCCCATCGAACACTGGCATTTTCCTCTCGGGCGCCATCACCAATTTGGGGGGCCTCATCGTCAGTTCCCTGATCTGCGTCTTCAGGTCTGACAGCTCCTGGTTCACATCATTTTGCTCTGCCGCTGGAGTGGAGGGCGAGTACACCACCCTGTCGTCCCAACTATCAGGTGGTGGCTGGATATGTCCCTGTATGGCAACTGTCCTTCTCTTTCTTCCATCCTCTGCCAGGTAGACAAGGCCATTTGCACGAGGATGTACCGCTTGTAGCACTTCCAGCAAGAGATGACCTTCCTTCTCCAAAGGATATTCTGTGACATCCCCTGGGCCGTCTTCAATCTGTAAAAATAACATCTTTGCCATATCCTGAATATATATCAATGTATCCCAAATATCCCAAGCCAGACAGCTTTCACTTAAACCATATGCTCACAAGTTAAAACAATGCAAGCAATATGTCTCAAATATCCACTCACATTGCAGGGAAAAAGCTACTAAGGCATCAGTGTGTATTAAGGAATACACCCAAAAACACTATTGAAGTCAGCATATACAAGTAAATGCCAAATATCTCTGAAATACAACTAAAGTTCCCAACAGAGGATACAGTCCTATCTGAGAAGGATCAGTAATAAAGGAAACCAGCTCTATAACCAAATCCTAATGAGTGGTGTCCAACATTAACACTCCACTGAATGGAAAGGACACTCATAATACACCTTGAAATAGATGTTCCGATACACTTTTATCGCTGGTTGCATTTAAATACAGGCACAAATACCCACATCAAAGCAGTACAACACTACCACATGACCTACTGCAGTGATACACAATGTATTAAAAAAAAATAGCAAACCTGCCCAAAACATGACAGGTCTAACTTCAATAGCCCTTCACAGTATAATCACTACAGTCAGTCCCACATTCATAAAAAAAAAATCCCCTGTGTATACTCGCAGTGTCTGCAATACGCTGTACACTCCGTATCAATACCGTACCAAATAGTTTAAATCTCAGGACTGACACTTCAAAGCTGAATCCATCGACCAATTACCTATTTACCCTTGCCCTTAAATCCGGTAATAACTCTATCCACACATGATAGGGCAAAATTGTATGTAAATCACACAAAAACGTCTACTAGCTCTGCAGGTTACATCAACCTCAAATCACACCATGTCCTTTCTCCATGAAAGGTGATAAAAACTACCTAACTACCTAACTATCTACCAGTCCAAACAGGGATAATATCAATTACATCATCCCTTCTAGTATCTAATAATGTCGGACTGCACCAGTTCAAATTCACATCCGTCTACTCGAAATTGCCTGTCTGCCGCTACTTCATCCACTGCAGCTGAACTTCTAGTCCTCTACATCACCACCTCGTCATCCGCAAACAGTCCTGCAGCTACCTGGAACCATCTCCTGTCCATCTCTGGATCCCCTTCACCACCAGTTCTTCCTGTCTACCCGTCCTAGACGCCCAGGAGCACATCACCACCTAATCTTCAGGAAGGACCCCGATGCACTGGAACTCCCCCTTTATGTCCTATACTTCCCGCTGCATCTTTCACTAAGCCGTCTAGGAGCATCCAGGCCGCATTAACTCAGCCCAAGTCCTCTCAGTGTAGTGACTTCCAACTATGCTGTATCCTCCCATCCCATCCTCGTCGCCAGTTGTAGGAGGTGGCCGAATGGGGGCGCGGAATGAGAAGAGAGATATGGAGAAAAGGGCGAGATGATGTGAAGACGGTGTGGGTGTGTATGTGTGTCTATGATGGAGATGGTTATACGGCACGCGGGTTCGGGTGGGAGGTCGTGCAGTCAATGAAGACAAACACTAGACAGGAGTCCTGTGAACAGCAAGCAGAGAGGTGCCTGCCACATGGGGGCGCCCCTCTGTTGCTGACGTCTCTACATACTCTAGTAATTACTACCTCCCCACACTAAGCACAATGATTTTTTTTTTTCTAATAAAAGGAATACACCTGGAATTTAACTGACTGAGTGAGCATTGCTTGAAAGTATCAACTTTTGTCTCTATTACCCTTTCTGAATAGTTTTAAGTCCTTTCAGGTAAAAATCGATCGATTCTGAATGGAATGAATGCACAGAATCCATAACTGGGATTGCGTACGAGATTGATGCATCATATTCTAAAAATTGACTGTCTATAGGATCAAAGAGGTAAAAAGTACACACAGTTCTAAATAGAAGCTGGTTTTACCGTATCTGGCATGCGTCGTCTTTAAAATTTTCCTGATCCTTCTTCGCTGGCCTGCTCTCCTCCATCCTCTCTCCCTTTCCAGCGCCTGAACTATATCTTCATCATCAACCGACTCTGGGTTATCAAGATTTATGTCTTTGGCGATACTTCGCACAGCTTCCGGGTCGGCATACTTCCTAATGAGTTCGATTTCATCGATGGTTATGCTGCTAACTAAATCTAACGAAAAGAGAGAGGAGAGAAAAAAAAAAAACAAGAGAAAGATGCTGAATCTGCATGTGCTTTTTTTTTTCTTCAAAATGTCCTATCTGCAGCCAAACAGCACTCCTGGGATGGGTGATTTGAACAGTTTTTTCCCCCTTTTTGTTCTTGTTGATATTATTGTTGTTATTTGTGTATTTTGACATAGTTCCTGTTATTGAGACACGGTCAAAATTACTCTACGGCGCGATTCACTTGACTTTTCAATCATGAGGAGTAAAAGGAGAGATATTACGCAATGATTATCAACATCGTTTCTATCCTACCTTGAAATTGCACGAAAAAATCTTTCTAGTTTCTCTAAAGGAACAATGCGCTGGCTTTGAAAACAAAAACCATACCACACAAATACAATATAAAAACGATCAAACGCCATTACCACATTCATGATCATTAATACAATCATCATCATCATGACAACAGCTTCGAAAAAGGCATATCATGCCTGTATTTATTTTCGCTTGCGGGGTTGGTGGTCTTTGCTCAATTTGTTATACCTAAATTCTCCTCAAGGGAAAAATGTTATAGGAAATACATATCAGACGCCTCTAAAATCTTGAGCCTTTGAAAGTCAGTATTCCCTGAGAAATACTTACTTAAACCTAAATCTTCTTCGCTCTCGCTGGCTACTCCCACGTCTTCATGTTCCTTGAATTTTTGCGATCTTGATTCGGTGTCTTTCTGCTCTGTTTCACGACCTTTCGTTTTACACACCAGATGATCTGTGGACGCAGTAATGATCGACGTAAAAAAAAAAAAAAAAAAAAAAAAAATCTCAGCAACGAACACTAACAACACTAACAGCCTCAGTCAATTCATTCTTTGGTATGGTATCTAGATTATGGTATATTCGCATGCGATGATACAGTGGCAAAGGTAGCCCAATCTAATACTGACATTTCATTCGACTGATATTTAGGATATGAATTACATCAGCCGACCATACACCCTCACTATCTATCGGATAACATCATCGGTGAAACTGCCTAAATTATAGCGTATTTGTCTTTACTTACATAAGTAGGTAATGCATATGATAGAACGTGGACCAAAAAGAAATAGACACCTTTCGCTGACATGGATACTGATATCATTCACATATTTTTCATTATGTCCCACTTCTAGGTATGTTTTTTTTTTGTTTTTTGTTTTTTGTTTTTTAGTTTGATTTCAGTCACGAAAGCAAATTTTCCATGTACTGCATAATAGGCAAATAAATGAAATGAATGAATGAATAAATGAATGAATAAATGAATGAATGTTTATCAGAATATACATGCTGTCAGCATCCGAGTGGCCGTTTAGAAGAACAACGGTTCCAGTGAATACGCACATGACCTATATATATATATATATACCTTCGCCACTGCCTATGCCATCCTTTTTTTTTTTCTAGTCAGAATAACTTTTCAGACCTTCCTATTGAAAACAAAATCAGGTCGCACATGTTCTTTATTACACAGTGGTTGAACGGCAAGCGGAGGCATCGTAGTCAACTGTATGCATCAATGAAATTGCTCAAATTTCATTCTTTAGCATTTTCTTGGGGATAAGCCTCGCCAAGATTAAGAAGGAAAAAATCGCAGAATTGTTAAACCCTCGACAAACACGAAGATATACCGTTTTCGCCACTCTCTTTGTTCTCATATTTCCCTTCCTCAGATTCATTGGAGCAGTACTTCTCTTCAGTTCCCCCCGTTTTTTTATCCTTGGTTCGGGACAACAGTGCGGCTGTACAAGTTGAGAAAACAATGACAAATCATTGTCATTTAGTTCTGTGTTAAGGGCGAATAACATATCATATAAGCATACATCAATCCATCTGGAGTAGCAATATGTAAATTCAGTTGCTCTTGAATGACCATCCGGATTAGAATTCGAGTTTTATCCGCCTTTGCAATACTCAAGGCGTGATTTGCCTATTGCAAAATTTCCATTTGTATTCTACAACATCTACAAAAATCAGTTCAAACATATTACAGTGTCATTCTAAATCAAAGCAAAAATCTTAAAAGGAGAAACAAAAAAACAAACAAAACCATCAAACAGGATATCAAAACAAGATTCACATATATTTTCATCCTCCTACTAACCATCATCAGTTCCGTTGGCAGAAACATGCACTGCTTTGACATAGATACAACTTACGTCAACTGTCCATATCTGTTGCCCAATGCCATGCAGCTGAGCAACTACAGCTTCTGGACAGGTCTTGAATTGTTTTATTCTAAGATGTAACTAATGTATTTATTATATATATATATATATATGTATATATATATATATATATATATATATATACTTGGTGATTCTATCCTTCTATGAAGAGTGCTCGATATCCTCAAAGGAAGAGCATTAGGATTGCCCCTAAATGAAGGTGGCATGAAACTCCGAGTAGCAATAAAATACGGATGAACCTGATGTCAACCGAGTGAACTTGTTGCAATACTTCTGTCTATATATATATATATATGTGACAGTGCATCTCAAAACGAACATAAAGTCGCACACACTGATTTTGCGTGAGGACTGAAAATAAGTGAAATGGGTCAACCTAGCCGTACTTGACTTTTTCATATTTTCTGAAAGAGCGGGTCTTCTTTTACATTATGCTAAATTTTGGTATCATAAAACAGGCAGGAAAGTGTGTTTTTTTAGCAGTTTATTTCGAACATTTTTGGTAGAATAGTGTGATAAGGTGTGTCTTTAGAATCTTTTTTTCATTTCTGAAAAACCTTGTCCACACTCTTCACTTTCAACTCTAATAACTTTTGAAAGGATAGTGCTACTGCTTTGAAAGTTGGCATTAATTATGGAAAGAATGTGTTAATGAGGCATGCTTAATTTCAGTTTAATCTGATAATCTCTTCATTGTTGTTACTCTGGTGGTTTACGTCCTGTTTTTTGTCCCATTCATCGCACAACCAGCACGGTTTGGTAAAGATTAAGCGCTTGAATGGACTCTGTACTTCAGAGCTTCTTTTCTCAGTTTACACTTTTCCTGAGTTCGTGCTTTCTTTCCAATATTTAGATAGGTTAGGAGAGTCCATTTGATTTGAGTTATACATCATTTTAAAGCTTAAAGGTAGGGGATACCTTTTACAGAACTCCCAAAATGCAGCAAAACATTAAATATGAACCTCAGGGGACTTGTTTAGGCCACTGCTTAGAAATTTGGAAGTCGACAGTTATCTACAATTTGAATAATGCACAACACTCAACTACTCAGTAGTTCTGTGTGTCAGCCACACTTACGCCTTTTTGTTGCAGTCTTCTGTATTTTTTATCTATAAACACAAATCTGAAAGTATAAGAGCTGATGTAATAACATATAGAGTGTGTGGCAAGAATGTATATAGAAATGTTTGTAAGTTTTGATGAACTTTATACACAAAATATACATGATGGACACACATGCAGTACATGGGTCTGCAAAGGTAGCCTAGTAATGTACTGGAATTTACGGTGAGCCCCGAAAAGAATTCAATTCAAAATCTAACGGTCAATAAAAATGTACTAAATATTACCTTCCACTTTCAATACTTTATGGGAGTTTCTAAAATGATACTCTCTTCAACATACCACTGTGTTTATACAACTCTTCATTTAAGGCATGCAAATGGGATTCTCTACCTTTAAAGTCTGCTCTTTCAGAATATGGTCTTAACTAAAAATTCATGTCTGGCGACTTTTTGTTTGTTTTGAGGTGCAGGGTCACATATATATACATATATATATATATATTTATATATATATATATATACATATATATATATATATATATAATATATATATATATATATATATAGTTCATCGCCACCTTGCATTAAACAAGTGTCTTCATTACATTTTATAACACAACAAAATCGGTGTTGATTGGTGACAATATTCCTTATCTGTCAATGCAGAGTCATTTCATGTGAAAGGTCAGCAACGCTTTTTTCCAGCACGGGATGTAGCGCATACCCAGTAAAGTGGTACATGCTTTTCAAAAATAGCAGTTTGGCTCGTGTTGAGAGTTGCAGGGTTGAGGTAGTTTCACAGGCACTTTGCCTTGGTTGCATGTGCTATTTTTGTTTGCTGTTATTTTCTAACTGTCTACTTGTGATTTTCAAGTTTTTGTAGTTATTTTTGTTATCACTATCCCAAGATCCTGATTGTGAGTATGATTAGCATCGTTAACATCTGCGCGTTCAAATAAACTGAATAAACTGAACACAAACAGTATAACTGACGGTACAGTTCCTCGAAACGAGCTATACTCTTGATAAATTATCGCTGTAAAGCAGTCTATTGCACTTTTATTCCGTGCCATAAAAATAAACATAAAAAAAACATAAAGAAAACATTACTCCTTTCCGACGACTTTTCCTCCGTGGAATTCTCGGCGTTATTGCTTAAGTCAGTGATGGAATCCGCAACAGTGCCTGCGAGGATTGTGGTGAAAAGAATCAAAGACTATGTTAAAATCACATTCTTTCTATACTTTTGATTTCACCATTGTTATTCTTGACCTCATTGTGCGATCATTGCAATCATCACACTTGTTTAGAATTAAAAAAAAAAAAACACACATACTTTCCCAAATGTATGTTATTGTGAAGACAGATATAATTTTAACGATAAATTAAGCACTATAACATTTTCTTTTTCACAATTGCACGTCTTTCTTTAATATGCCTCCCAACACCTATCAGTCTTTAGATATTGTGTCCCTTCCAGTGACTATGTGGTGCAGGAACGAAAAAACACAATGTTTTCTAAAGAGTTACTTTATAACATGTGCACTGATGACTGGATAAAGCACGAAGACACATTGGACATAGCACTAGAGTTATAATCAACATTTCCTCTCCCATCATATGCATCATGGTATCGAATGACTCTAAGATTCCCTTAGTTCTAAAGACTGTTTCCTCATCTTTATCGATCACCATGCGCCATCCTTCAAGAGTGAATTATTCTTAACATTTCAGTCTTCAGACAACTGACTAATACAAAACTGGGTGAGTGACGGATACTCCCATTTAGACTGCTTACCTTCTTTCCCTGATGGTCTCCCTTGCTCATTTTGGATGGATAGTATTGGCTCCTTCTCGTAGTAGATGGCGCTTTGCTCTTTCTCAATGCATATATCTGTTACAAAACGCAAACCAAATTCTTCAAGAAACGAGAGGAGAGCGATTTCGACGTAATCTTTGCTAAAAGCAGATGTGACATATTTGATATCTGACATCGGATTTGCGTGACATAATCATTGGATGAACATAAGAACCCGATTACGGGCTCCTACTCTCGATTGTATAGGAGCTATGAACAAAAAAGAACACACTTTCCAATTAAGCACTGTAACATTTTGTTTTCACAATTGCACGTCTTTGTTAATATGCCTCCCAACACCTATCAGTCTTTAGATATTGTGTCCCTTCCAGTGACAAAGTGGTGCAGGATAGAAAAGTGGATAGCTCGAGAATACGTCCGTAGGGAAAGACTATTTGAATCGAACTCATTTCTTCAGGAGTTCCACACACTGCTTTTCCATGTGCCCTCCCTTTTCTTATCTCTGTCAACTTACTTTGTTATCTGTATGTTATTTAACTTCATAATAGCATTATAGTAATCATGTTAGTATTTGCTCTTATTCATATTTTTCATAAAGTGCCCCACAACCAATATACAAATGCTACGTTTATTTTTAATACAGAATTTTAAAGAGAATTACGTAGGCTATTGAATAATCGCGTAATTTGCTATACCAGGAATATCCTGGTGGTTACATGTTTTGTTTTTTGGTTTTTTGCCTTTTTGACAATTTTTGACATATTAGATTGGCTCCTTGTCGTGGTAGATGGCGCATTGAGCTTTCTCAATGCATATGTGTGTTACAAAACGCAATCAAAATGAGAAGAGTGAAAAAATGAGAAGAGAGATCTTGACGTATTTTTTGCAACAACCAGAGCTACATACACTGATTACTACGGCCAGCGCATACGCACACATCACATGCGAACAAATTTCAACTCCATGAACGGATAAGATGTTTGTGTGCGCATGCGCTGGCCGTCAATTCAGTGTAGCTCTCCCAAGGTCCTCTCGACCGAGTCACATTCAGTCATCAATTCGAACAGAAAGGGACTATTGGCAAAACCAAATGTTGCCCGAAGCCTGTTTTCAATAATTCAACTTAACTGGTAAGTCTTCAAATTGAAGAAATTTTTGGATTTTAAGTTGATATTTACCCGCGATACTAAACCTGTCATGATCCTGTAAGCTACAATGCGAAGCCCCATTTAGATATGCGTATGGGGCTGCTGGTCGCAGTTAGCTACTCAGTATGCGTATGGGGCTGCACGATGCTGGTCGCAGTTATCATGCAATAATGGTTTCGTACAATACGTGTACTACCTCGCCGCCGTACGGCGGCGGCTCTGGTACGAAACCATTATTGCATGATTACTAAGACATGAGAGCACTTTGGGGCGAGTAAGTCTCACAGTGTTAGTTATATGAAAGGTACTTTAACCTGAAACACAAACTAAGACAAGGAAATTCAGGAAAACTTTTGAGGTAATACCAAAACTTCATAATATCTTTAAATATCCGTAATAATGGTTAATATTTAACATGGTTGCTAAGGAAATGCATCAATTTTTTAGAAAAAAAAATATCTTCAAGAAAAAAAATCTTGAAATTATGCCCTAAATTTTGAAGTATTACCAATGAGCAAAAGTTCCAATTTGTTCGTCATGATGTACTCTGTTTCAGCATTGATGCCTCCAATAGCAATTTCCAACAGATTGCTATAGAACTTTTATCCTTGAAAAAAATAAAGCATTTTTTCTCATGTTATTGCTATAGCAACTGAAATGATGTGGAATGAACGTTGTGAAACAATACGATGATAGTAATTTGTAATGAAAATGCTCCACAATTTCGTCATATTTTCAATTTTTTCATTAAAATATCAGTATTTTCTTTTTAAGAATTGTTACCATGGCACCTGTCATTGCTATGAGGCAACAATGAAATTGGAAAAAGGAACTGTTTTTAATTAATTGAAGAAAAATGTATGTATTGACATATTTTGGTCTTAGCAACATGTTTTTATGATGTTTAATAAAAAAAACAAAACACATGTTCTTTTAAAGAAAATAATTTGTTGCCAGGACAACGACTAAAGACATCATTTAGAAGAGTGGTCACAGGTGGATTCCTTTTCAGCATTCCCAAAATAGAAAAAAGAGCCGGAAAAAAAAAATGAATTCTACAAAAATTGATCATTTACTTGATTTTTTTTTCCTTTTAACCACATCCTTCTGCTTTATAGGAAAAAAAAATCATATTGCTGCCATAGCAACGTTGATAATGTGGCATGAACATAGTAAAAAAAAGCTGGTTATTATCATAGTAATTTGTAATGAGTACTCTACCCAAACTTTTCATGTTTTCACGGTTTTTGATGAAAAATCATTTTCTTTAAAAAACAAAATAGCTTTTACCATGGCAACCGTCATTGCTATGAGGTAGCCGTAACAGTCGGAAATTGTGATTTATAATTTGATTGAAGCAATATGTTTATATTGACTTGTTTTGATGTTTATAGCATGTTTTTATGATGTTTAATGAAGAATACATGTTCTTTTAAAGATATAAAAATTATTTTTTTGCCATGGCAACGGCTAAAGATGCCTTTTAGAAATATGGTAACAGGTTGATTCGTGTTCGGCAACCCCAAAATAAAGGAAATAGCACCAAAAAAAAAACAAAAAAAAATCTCGATATACAGAAATTTATTATCTACCGACGTATTTTATTCTTGCTTTTCTTTCAATCGCAATGCTTATTTTTCTTTTTAAAAAGGTAGCTTTTGTCATGTTGTTGCCATAGCAACGGAAATGATGTGAAATGAACAAAGTGGAAAAATAAGCTAGTATTCAAGATAGTAATTTATGATAAATATTCCACTCAATCTTGTAACGTTTTCTTGCTTTTTCATGAAAATATCATTTTTCTTTATGAATAGTTGTTGCCATGGTAACCGTCATTGCTATGAGGTAACCATGACATTCCAAATATTGTAATTTTTTTAAACATTTGATTAAAGAGGGTTTATAATGACATATTTTTGTGTCTACAACCGGTTTTTATGGTGTTTATTAATGAATACATGTTCTTTCAGGGAAAATAATGCGTTGCCACGGTAACGGCTTAAGACGTCTGTTAGAAAAATGGCAACAAGTGGATTCGGGTTCAGCACCCCCAAAATAGGGGAAATAGCTCAAAAAATCAAAATCTACAGAAAATCTTAAGAACATTACAACTCGCCGTCTACTATAGGTCCTAAGAACAAAGAGTGAATAGCTCGAGAATGAGAAGGTGGAAAAAATCATTTAAATCGAACTCATTTCTTGAAGAGTTTTACACACTGCTTCTCCACTCGCCTTCTCCCCTTCTTCACTCTGTCAACATTATGTCCTATCAGTATATTATTCATCATCATAATAGCATGATAGTAATCATGGTAGTATTTGCTTTTGTTACTCATGTTATCATAAAATACATCACAACCCGTATGAACATAATCAATGTTGATCTGATCGATACATAATTAGGAGAGAATATTTCTATATTCAGTAATCACGTTATACCTGCAATGTCTTGTCGATCACATTTTTCAGCAGCTTTCCGAAGTCGACATCTAATCTCGTAATTGCTGCGTATTTTTTCTTGGCTCGCCACCCAGTCTTCCAGCAGCTTGTCTGTTCGAAACAACCATTCTAAGTTCTCCTTGTTTCTGGCATCTATGTCTTCTGACTTCATGTGTGTTTCTCGACTTAGCGACTCGAAGTGTCGTTTGGTTATAGCCAGGGCCAGTGTCTCAATGTCCGCATTATCCAGCTGCTTCTTGTTCTTTTCTGAAACTGTATAAGATACGAGACCGGCAACAAATTCTAAAAGCACAACATTCACTCTAGTAGTTGTCAAAAATCACGCAGTGCACTTGCCACATCATTTACTAGCTCGTATAATATAATCTTGACGGTACCGGAGATCATCTTTACACAACAACAACAACCACAACTACAACTAAGATAACGAAGTTTCTAGCCACGATGCTTATTTATGTGGCCTTGTATTAAAAAGATATACTTCAACATATTGACGCGTCTAATTGATGGGTGCCCGTCACGAGACCGACACCCACGAGTCATACAGCCCACAAATCATACAGCTCGCAAGTCATATAGCCCACGAGCCATACAGCTCAGAAGTCATACAGCCCACTAGTTATACAGCCCACGAGTTCGACACTGAGTAAATAAAGCCCATGAGTTCGACATCAAGTAACATAAGCCCACGAGTCATGCAGCCCATGAGTTTGACATTAGGCACTAAAGGCTCACGAGACCGACACTAAACGAAGAAAGCCCACGAGATCGACACTACGCTTAAAAGGCTCACGAGACCGACACTAGGCAAAAGAGGCCCACGAGCGTACAATGGGCAAAAGAGGTTCACGAGACCGACACAAGGCAAAGAAGGCCCACGAGACCGACAGGATGAACAGCGTCACTTATAGACCAATTAATTGTATAGGGTGTCCAGATAATGGCATAAAGAAGGAATAAGAGATGGAAAAGGAGAGGTGCACTTTCACACTCTACTCATTTGGTTGTTAATTATGGTATATTGTTTGTGCATGTAAGTGTTTGTGAAAAAATAAACAAAATTCAGTAAAACTGCATGAGAACTTTCATCATTACTTTCGAAAATGCCAAAACACCCTCGTTTCCCTATCTGGAAAGCTCAGAAAAAAAAAAATAATGTGAACATTCATATCAACCAACTAGAAAAACACCAAGGTATGAAATGAAGGTCACTACAAGAAAATCATTCACAAAATGGTCAGTGTTGTAGTGTACACCTGCTTTACATGATATGGGGAGGGGGTAGTCATCTGCAAAGGCGTTGGAATGGTATAAATTCACAGAAAATGATATAATCGTCAATTAAGGCAGCGTTAAAAATTCGGAAAAAGAAGATGCATCCATGAAAACAACTTTTCTATTTCATAAAAAGAATGTACCGTTTTGAAAAGAATTATTTTACAAACACAAGCTACTGAAATCGAGGTGAATCGCTGCACTAAAAAAAAAAAATTCATCCGTTGAATTTTCATACATCATAGTTAAAGAGAAAATTGCAAATGAAACTATAATCAGTCGGGTATGAGCTGGCAGATAGGACATCTAATAAGACCAACTGTTGTGTAGCGGTGTTTAGCTACTCGGGAGGTTAATATTTTTGAGAGGTACACACAGTAAAAATGAGTGGCGACACAGTTCAGTTAAGTTTCCATGTGCAGTTTATTTGAGAGGCGTTTTGGAGGCGATCCTCTCTCTTAGAGCGTCAGAATCCAAGTCTTCTTCTCTGCATGTTAACCAACTTGTAATCCACTTCATACATTCAGTCACGAGGATTACACATTGGTTACTGGTTACACTGTTCTAACACACTATGAATGGGTGAATGGAGGTGGAGTCTTCATGGTAAAGGGGGTTTTAATTGGGCAAAACTTTGGTTGTTATAGGAACAAAGGCGGGGCTAGTTTTATAATGGGAGGTAGTATTCTTGGATTTTGATTTAACAACAATTCTAAGTAATCAATGGGGAAGGGCAGGATGTTTGGGTTTGGCTTTAATAGCCTGGTCGTAAATTAGATGGGCTAGAAGTACTCAAGGGATGATGAAGGTCGATGACTCACTGGATGAGGTGGAGAGTATTGGTAGGGGTCATCGAATGGTGGAGGTGAACTGGTGGTGTATATCCAGTCATCAATGTAGAATGGGAGGGGGTAGTGATAACTTTGTGTACCATAACACAACACTACTCAACTTGTCAATCGAGACAGAAAAGGGCGAAAAAAACTTACTTCCTGTCCACCGTGTAATTAGAAATTAGCAGAGCCTATGAAATATAACACGATGGCATCTAAAATTAACCATTCATCGTTCTTGTCCTCTATCATTTTTTTCTTTTTTTGGGGGGGGGGGTGGTCCCATGAAGAGGACAATTCTATTTTTTTAAAGAGAAAAATGGTAACAATGTCGCTCTTCGTAGCGTGACAGAACTGCCCCCTAAAAGCCACACGTGTACAAATACATACTTAATATCGTTGATATGTAGATGGTGCTTTTTATTGGTAAGTTACAATATTTCGCTCGACAGCGTAACAAAATTGCACCCGCCAGTATGTAATTTTCCCCTTAATGGAACACCCTGTACAGGCGCATATTTGTAATTGACATGTACATGGCGCTATTCATCCTGACCATCTCGTGAGCCTTCTTTGCATAGTGTCGGTCTCCTGGGCTTTCTGTGCCTAGTGTCGGTCTCGTGAGCCTCTTTTGCGTACTGTCGGTCTCGTGAGCCTTAATTGTCTAGTGCCGGTCTCGTGGGGTTTCTGTGCTTAGTGTCGGTCTCGTGAGTTTTTTAGTGCCTAGTGTCAAACTCGGGAGCCGTATAAGTCATGGGCTGTATGACTCATAAACTTTTTTCTGTCTTTTTTTTTTATGTCGGTCTCGTGGACCGTATGACTCGTGGGTGTCAGTCTCGTGGAATGACCTCTAATGGATTGCTTAACATAGGAACTCTTAGGAATACACGACCCCTATTGATCCTTGGAGAAATTACTGTACACTAAATGCGGACATGCGTTTGTTTGTTTGTTTTTTCTCATTATTAGTACGGTTATTCTTTCTTTTTTTCAATTTGATACAAGCAAGATAGTGTTAATGGGCTGTCATACAGCCAATATTTTTCTGTCACGGGGAGGTATACTAAAGCGATAACAATGCGACCAGTTTGTTAACACTGGTAAACTCGCTTTGCTTTCAGTGGGTACATTATTAAAACGAACTTGGCGACATTGTCCCGAATTCATGAAGGTGGTGCAACTGAATCATCGTTCAAATCATGGACAATTATAAAGCGCCACGTGTCGTATGGCCTATTTCGTTACCAAATCAGTCATTTCGTCGACGAAATATTGATTTCGTTAACGGTTCATTTCGTTCATGAAATGATAATTTCGTCGACGAAATGTTGTCATTTCTGTGAGAAATTATCATTTTCTTCGACGAAATGATGGATTGGGTAACGAAATAGGCCATGCGACACTTGGTGCTTCATACAGATTGTCCGTATAGTTTAAACCATCGTTTTAATTTTTACCACCTTCGTGAATTCGGGTCAATGTGGTAAACGCGTATAAATTCTGGTCTCATTAAGATTTTGTTTTTCACATCAAAATAGGGTGAGTCGTTGGAAGTGTTATACTTCTGCCTGGGAAAAAAAAAGAACAAAAACTGAAAAAGAATTAATTTAGACATAACTGTACGAAGTCGTGCTCAGTATAGCTCTCTTTTTCCTCTCCTCTGCCTGTTTTCTCTACTGTATGTACTTGGACTAAATGCACTTATCATCAAAGTCAAAAACCGTAAGTAATTTGCTCATTTACACATTTTTATTCAACCATTTAAAGTTTTAATTAGATTAGATACATTATAGCCCCATTTCTAGCACTTGTCTA
Source organism: Diadema setosum (assembly GCF_964275005.1). Taxonomy (NCBI): domain Eukaryota; kingdom Metazoa; phylum Echinodermata; class Echinoidea; order Diadematoida; family Diadematidae; genus Diadema; species Diadema setosum. Next base: position 31,035,354 of record NC_092690.1, read on the forward strand.
TCTGTAGTTATCACATGAATTACAGTTGCTATGTCACCACGTCAATCTAATTACAGCTGTCATGAAAGACAGTCAATCGGTTCAGAACACACCAAAACTCCTTCAAACGCCACCAAAAATCATTGAAAAAGAAACTAACCCAACATTATCACGAAAAAAAAAAAGTTCAAGATATAACGATTACGACTGGGTAGAACGATTAAAAAAAAAAAAACAGTACACAATAAATTGTGTTACAGCTTGTGAGTTCATCTTCCTGAAATTCAACGTTATCATTTCATCCGTTCTATATAGGCCTACTGTCTTTCAGACATGCCTAGCCAATATCCTTTGCTTTTAGAGAGTCAGCCTCTGTCATTCGCTAACTGTTAGAAAACATGATCTCTGCTGACAGTTTTCATCCTTGATACTCGGCCCTCTTAACTTCTGACAAGAAGATGCGAGGTATAAAGCTTAGTTAAAAATCCTCTCAGAGAATCAGCATAACGTATCTTTTTGCAGAAGGACTATAACAGATACCGGAACTCTGGGACATTTTTATTTTTTGATTAAAAAAATATATCGTGTTTAGAAGGCGTCTTTCTCTCTGTGCAATGTATCTATAATGTTACTACAACATGAAGTACTTCACATGTCTTTCACTTTCTGACAAACATCAACTTACTCTGGAAAAGCGTCTTTGCCACCTTCTTACAACCAGTCTTTTCTAGAGCCAAGCACAAAGTCACCTTCACGTTACCAGGTTTCTCATTCACTGGCTTCTTTTCTTCTTTCCCGTCTCCTTTAATTGCCGTCTTTTCCTGTTTCTCTCCTTGTGTCCCTCTCATCTCCATTAGTTCTATATCTTCTCTTTCATTGACATGGAGACCTGTCCTCTGCATCTCACCACTACTTAGTGTATATTTAGCCGCCCATTCTGTCAGCAATGAAGAACACTTCTCCACCTTGTCTCTTTTCGTCTCTGATACAAGTTCTATTTGTGTTTCGATGCCCAGTTCATTCAGCAGCTTTTCAATTCGCTGAGGCTGTTTGGCGACACACCAGCAGATATGACTGATGTCGTCGTGAGAAATCTCGCCTTGCTTACTGCGATATTCTGAGAATTTAAGGTACAAAGAAAATATTGCGTAGTATAGAACTTCGAATACAAAAGGATATCAGATATCAGATTATCGTTCAGTAACAGTGTTAAACAAAGCAAAAACAACAAACAGGCGTCACAACTATGGAAAGTACAATGAATAGTCCCGAAGTTAAAAGAAAAAAAACACAAATTAACTAAATAAAGTTTTTATGTCAACATATTATCTTCGATGCTATTAACCATCTAATAAACATTATCCAGTTGGAAACTCGGGATGTGTATCAATCTCCCATTGTTGATTTCATAGGCACTGATAATCTCACACACACACACACACACACACACATACAAACAGACATACTGCGTCTTTACATATACAGACGAGGGCATAGATAATATAAACGGTCAATGAATTAACCTTCCATTGCCTTCTGTAATGTGTTATTTTGGCTGAGTTGGCTCCACTGTATTTCCTCTTCAGTCTTCTCTTTCCATCTGCACAGACCGTTGTACATATCTTTAAGTGGTATCACCAGCTGACAGTCATCACCCATGAGGAACTGTGTAAGAGCCCAACTTAACTCCTTGTTATCGTTAATCGTGGAACACATCTCCCAAAGCTCCATGTAGGTGATTGACCCTTTGAACAACAAATTAGAAGACGGTACAAACCTTCAACGTATTCGCATAATCATAATATAAGGCAATCTGCCATAGATAAGTTAAGAGAAGGTTTAGCGAAAGTTGGTAGTTCAGTATTCTTCAAGAAAATATTCGTTATTCTTTCACGTGCAAAGTTAATGGCTTTAAACAATTTATATTTTGCTTGTTTGGCGTTAGTACAAGGCAATAACAACATTATATTATATGAAATAGGTGGAATACTTTTCGGTTTTCGGGGCAAGTCGGGTTATTATCATTGCTAATCTTTTTTCTCCTGTTTGTTGAAGCAGTGGTATAACATCAAACGTTTGGATAACGCACCCATTAGAATTCTACAAATCAAAATTTCCAGTTGTAAAGTCCATTCCAAATGTTGTCAACGTCATATAGCTATATCAAGACGTTCGAACCAGAAATAAAAAATGAACGAAACACTGAATATGAACATTTATGGGGGAAAATGGAACGTGAAATGACATGCAAGAATCTTATTTGATTTAACGTACAAACACTGGGATGCGTATCCCACTCTCAGTTACAGGAAAAGAATGGCTTAAGCAGTTTTCTTTGAAGAGGAAAATCACATTCTCAATAAAATCAGGGTAATCTAGGCAATTAAAGACAAAAAATGTTTAAAGTATCTAATCCGATCCTTTACTAATCAGACATTTGAAACGATTGCGGTGACACCGTATCAGCTTACCAGAGTATAGCGCTGGCTTTCTCTTTCCTGCCGAAGGCAAAAGAAATGCATGGAGTTGTCAATTGAGAAATACATTTTTTTTTTTTTTTTTTTTTTGGGGGGGGGGGGTAATCTGTGCAAAAGAATACATTCGAAGCAGTTCGTTTGAACTTATTGCGCCAGCTCGTTCTTGTGATATTTTATATTAAAGCCCAATGTTGTCTCTTGTGCAATAATTTTTTGTTCCCGTAGTTTACTTTACATATGAACTAATGACCGCAGCATAACTCCTAGACATCATTTGAGCAATTTACCACCGATTTGATAATGTCAAAATACAGCAGTGATATTATGTTTTAATTCAGATATTTGCCTGTGTATGAATTGTGAGTGTATTAATTTCTTTTCCCGACTCTCTCTCTCTCTCTCTCTTTCTATCTTTCGTTTATATCTCTCTTCAACTCAATCTATATCTCCCGATTCCCGTCCCTTTTTATACTTCCTTGACTGTATCTTTGCAGCTACCACTTTATTCACTTCGCATTATAATTTGTGTCTATCATACATTTCAACGTTACTACCTCATTGAAATAACACACATATCAATGATTCAGGCATGCAGTTTTCACTTACCTTTGCCGACGAGCCACTTTGTCAAAGAAATTACAGCAAGTAAAACCCCGGCAATAACACCAACAATGAGAGCTATAAATGAACAATGACAGACAAGGAGAAAATAAAGACTTGGATACTCTGATGGGATAATAGAAACCGCACAGATATTGGAACGGTTCTGGTTTTGAAGAATAGGCAGAAAGTGGATCACATGCAGCCCAAACCACATACAATGTACTTTTCGCCATGAGCACTGACTTTTCGTCTGGTTAATTGTTTGTCCTTTCAAGATAAATGTGTGTATAGGTGTGTGTGTGTGTGTTTTTTTTTAACTGTTCTGCATTGTAACCGGCTGTCTAATCGCTTCAAAAGATAAGGAGACACATGTGCATAAACCTCCAAACCACCAGGGTATTACTATTCTGATTAATATTTACGTTGCTGTCTCTAGAACCTATCCATAAAGTTTGGTCCTTCTTCACCGTTAAAACTCAAATCACTAGAAATATATGATTTTTAAAGGGACAAAGAAGAGAGAGAGAAAAAACAAAAAAAAAAACAAAACGCTGTTCTTGATGACTTAAAATACCGAACAAAAGTTTTGTCAAGTACCAATAAGGCTTCCTTTTGACTTTGATGACGTAATACTGTCTGTAGTCGTCGTCGAAGTCGGAATCATGGTGACGGTCACGGCAATCCGCTGTAGTTCGACCTGTGTGAACTTTGATTCAGCTACGCATGTAAAGATCCCTTGAACCCCTGACGACATTGGTATTTTCGCATCGATATTCTGCGTTCCATTATTGCCCTTTGAAAAGTGGTAATAGGCAATATCGGAGACCTCGCTTCCATCATGAAGCCAGTATATGTTGACGAGATCCTGCGGTACGTTTCTTGCCTGGCATAGCAGTCCTGAGTCTTGTCGGTCGTAAATCAGGGAACAGTTAGTATTTGAGCATCCTTTGATGGAGAGAAAATCTGCAGAATAAAGATGAATTCTCTGTAACTTCCCGAAAAATGTTCGTATTTGTCGTTCACACACAGGTAATGGATGGCGATAATCATTCAAACCAACTAAATGTCTTAATTGTGAATAATACTAATAACGATTATGATTAAGAAGACATATTCAGGAAAATGTGCAGTCCGTGCTACATCTAGAAGGGAGAAGGTTTCAATGAATTTCGCTGTCATAAGTGCACATTGCCAGCAAATGACAGATAATCTTATTGACAGAATCTCGGTTGAGATTTTTTTTTTTTTTTTAAAGGGGATGGCTAGTAACTAATCATTGGGAATCAGTGGGAATGCTGGAGGATGGTTGTTCCAATCCTTGTGGGATTCATCTAAGGGTATACTAGCTATTGTTGTGTGAAAATTATTTGCTTCAGAATGGTCTCAAATTCAAGTAATTTGCAGTTTAATGTTTCCAGGTTAGCGTGCCTGGTCAGTGACAGGGCATTAATCTGCACATTACTTGAATATGAGACCCTTCTGAAGCAAATATTTTTCACACAACAGTAGATATATTATGTACTCTTAAATAAATCCCACAAGGATTGGAACAATCATCCCTCAAGATTCCCACTCATTGGTTACTAGCCATCTCCTTTTAAAAGGGGGGGGGGGGTAGCGTATTTTTGAGAAGTAAAAAAAAAAGGTTATTACGACTTCTTTGATCATCAGTCATCACATTCTTTTTTTTGCCACAAAAATGATGATATGGTTTTTATGAATGAATACAAGACAACATGCAATTGCGTTGTAAACTGCTATCGATGCAAGCTTATAATTTGAGACAAAAGGTGAAATAGAGCAAGTCATGATATGATAATGCTATCAGAGCAGAGTTGAAAAAAAAAATTGAGGAGAGACGTTAATTCCCCTTCCCTAAAAAAACAACAAAAATAGCATACGTTATAAACGTTATACACCTTTCAAACCATCCCTGTGACGCGACAAGCCATTGGAATAATATTGAAAATGACAGTAGTAGAAGTAAAAACACTGCTGATGACAGTGATAATAGCGACGTGATAATAATATTGTACAAATCCATCGTTCGGCGAATGCGTTGCTCTCCAAGAAACTATTTCCTAATACAGTCATGCTGCCAATATTTATCAGAGATAAAGTGCAGAATATAATCTGTTCAGACACCTATTGACCGATTCGGGTTCGTTGAGGGCAGCAGACATTTTATGGCACTGGGCGCAGCCATGAGCTCAAATTGCGGTGTCTCAGCCGACCCCCCCTGCTCTCCCCCACCCCACGGGCAACATGTTTATCGCGCACTTGTAACAAAGGTTCGCGCACTAAGCAAGCATTCGCGCACTCAGTACGAGACGCCCATTGGCTAAAACAACCATGCATCAGTTTCTCATTAAGCGCGCGTGAGAGGGGTGGGGAGAGAGAAGGGGGGGGGGGGGGGGTCGGCTGAGACCAGGCCCGTAGCCAGGGGGGGGGGGGTGCGTCGGGTGCGTACGCACCCCCCAAAATTCTGAAAGGTCCACTTTTTCATAATAACGGTTTTTAGCAATTCTCAAGATAACAATCCAAATAAATATAAAGACACATTATATGCTACGTAAATGTGGAAGAGTACGTTTAACAATGTTAGAAATAATTGTACGAAACCCTTTTGTTGTATGAACCATCGGATCGTCCCCATGCACTCAAACACAAATGTTATGTATCAATTTGTGCGAGCTTTTATTATATTGGCACTGCATGCCATGGCCCTTGGCGCATGTGACCGGTGGGTTTTTTTTTTTTTTTTTTTTTTTTTTTTTCGACTGGCCGCCCGAGTACGTGCGATTCGTGGATGACATTGAGGTTGACACTTGCATTTTTTCACGGGAACAGAGGTAAGTGGATGAAAATCTAATAGCCTCAAGTTTACATATATGATAAAAATTAAAGAAATTTCCTCGAAATTACTATAATCGAAAACCTGAGACATTTTATATCTACGTCTACACATCTATAGTCAGTGAAAAACCCTATGATAGCATTGTGAGAGCGTTAGACTGCATTGTGACGCATCGTTATTTAATTTACATTCTTTATTGATATATTTTCATAAATATCTCAGGTAATGAGTCGGATTGGATTACAATTCTCACTTACAGCTTTGTAGAAGTCTGAGTCAACAGTATCACACAGTACTTCAAGACGTATTATAGTACAAACGATTTCTTGAGCCTGCACCGTTTCAGGCTCTGTTCTGGATACGGCGGTAGAAACTCATTTTTTTTTTTTTGTTTATTTTATCATTATTTACTAATCTCTTTTCTAACTTACAGGTAGCGGATTTCTTTGCAGGCCAAATTCGGAAATGTAGTGTTGATTATTACTTATACATTTTCTCATGTTGTGACAGTTCTATTGGTTCTCATTTTAAAGTGAGCCAAAACCTAAGAACATTTTCACTTATAATTTCCAAAGAGTATTATGCAGGCACGCAAACTCATTTTAGTTATATTTCATTTAAATGTAATGGGAAAGAGGGTATGAGAGAGAATGGAAAGTGCTGAGCTATGAAGTAAAATGGTAAAGTAAAAAGTTTGTCAGAAAGTATTACAAAAGAAACTCATTCTTTTTTGTTTGTTTATTTTATCATTATTTACTTATCTCTCTTCTAACTTAAAGGTAGTGGATCTCTTTGCAGCCCAAATTCGAAAATGCCTAGAGACAGCTAGTAACCAAATATGCTACTATAATTTAATGAATAAGAAATAACCTTTCCAGTATGTATCTTAGTGTGCACAGTAAGACAGATCAAATCAAATAGGAAAACATCTGAGCACTAAGCCTGAGGTCTGAATTTGCACTCAACTTCTTCCAATGGCTAACGGATGTTTAATTTTTGAATTTCACTGACCTCCAGATTTCACAAAGAAAACCTTCTTAGCGTGATAGTTAATATGACATTTGACTGATATTGGAGATGTTTGCGAATCGGATCTACTACCTTTAATATTATTAAATCTAAAATGATTATTTGAAAGTTCGGAAATGCTGGAAATATCCTACCACAAGGAGGCAAAATATAAATGGTTCACATTTACAATTCATCTTGTAAAAATTTTCTTATTTATTTTCGTTTTTGACAAACTCGCATACCAACGGCTGATATACTGTATAGTAAAGTGAATGTTTCATCTTCCAAACAGCATCCAATGGGATGGAAAACTCCAACTGAAAGGTGGACACCGTGACCATACTCGCTAAAGAAAACGCGTAATAGGGGTCGTTTTTTCTCACGGATTAGATGGAAAGTGTGATGTACGAGCGTATTACAGGGTATCAAAAAGGCCGAAATTTGGGAAAATGGTATATTGTTCAATCATGATGAAGTACTTCTTTAGGGTGCAGGAAACATTTAAGGAATACTTGTTTTTAAGGCCCGAAAAAATCATGACCATTACTCGTTTAGGGGCCATTTTGAAAGTCCATGTATGAGCATGGTGTCCACCTTTTAATTGTCGCTACCCCTCCCCGGACAGTATCAAAGGACCGTTTTGTTAATTAACGCAATCCCCCTTTCCTTTAAAAATCCTGGCTTCAGGCCTGCTAACGCGGGTAAACAATAGAAAAAATAAAAGTTAAAACAACACCAGGAAAATCACTATTCTCAATTTTGCGGCGCGCTACGCGCGCAGAGTCTCGAACACAATTAAACTTCCTAGCAAAATGAGTTTTCACTATTTCCTAGATTAAATACCGTAACGCGATTGCATGCAACAGACAAAAATACAAATTTCCTCGAGACTTTAAAACGTCATAAAAACAGTCAAAATTCACAATTTGCGGCGCGCTTCGCGCGCAAATTCTTATACAACTTTTGTAGTTCGGTCGTCCAAAGAATATATATATATATATATATATATATAATTGTGTGTGTGTGTGTGTGTGTGTGTGTGTGTGTGTGATCATTGGTATTGGTACCGAAGGTCCGTTTTTTTAGTGACCGCACCCCCCCTTGAAAAATCCTGGCTACGGGCCTGTACCGCAGTAATGGCGCTGCCCATGTCAAAAATACACATAGCGCGTCACAGAATCGGTCAATAAACAAAGCTGGTGAAAGGAGAAATCGCTTTCGAAAGCTTGTGGATCAGGGAAATCCACTAGCTCTTTACGTATTTACTTACATCGCCCGTGTCATGCTACACTCAATCCCTTCAAAACGACAAAAAAAAAAAAAAAAAATGGAGATATAACGTCTTTAACCGACCTTACAATCATTTGCCTCTAAATACAACCTGATATTATAGTACACTGAAAACAAACCTCTCACAGATACATCCGTGTAGTTTCCTATGAGGATACCCCTATAATCGGTCACATTGCAGTAGTATCGACCAGCGTCACGTCCATCAACTCTGTTGATGACCAGAGAATAGTTGGCATCCAACGTCACCGAACCCGCTCGGTAGCTTTCGCCATCGATCACATTCTCATGCCAAAGGGCAAGAGTCGAAGAAGAACTGAAAGTATTTCCTAAAGGCATTATCAGGCCAAAGGATGGAGGTATGAGGAAAAAGATACAGAGAACAATCAGTCATAATTGTGCAGTATTGTCTGACTTGCAGAAAATTTTATCCCGTTGTCTCGGTACACAATAGGATGTGCAACGGTCTTCATGTGATGGGTTCCTATAAATAGAAGAAGGAATGAAATGGATGGTATACCAGTAAAGTAATCACAGAAGTTAATGCAAGTGTTTAGGCCTACTCTTGTCAGGGACGAATACAACCAATACTCACAACAGAACAATCAAGCGATGAATATTGCAGGCGACTTTCAGTTGGTGTCACGTTAAACTGGAGGTCTGTGTGATGTGTATTTTCCACAATAGCTATCGTATCCTACATAAACATTTTTTTTCTCTGTTTCCCTATAAGAAAAGGACTTGCCTCAGATCAAGTGTGCAAAGCATTCCATCAAAGTAATGACCAACACTTTTCCTGTTCCCCCTCGCCTCTCATAGAGAGGACCTTATTAAACTAGACATAATTTGCGCAACGTCAGTAAAGCTGGGGGTTGTGTTTGATCTCCTCAGTCGTCTTCAACGAAAAAAATCGTATAACAATGAGTTAGCCATCACCTTTACGCCAGGTTACCGACTGAGGTGTTCCATTGAATTCGCAATTAAGTTTCCCTTGAAGACCTCTCTGCAGAACTGGGTGGTCATCGACAATAACGATATCATCAGGAATTCGGCAATCTGACAAGCAAAGACGTCCACAAAACAAAACAAAAAACATAAAGAGGAACTATACCGCAAAGTCCTATACTATTGCTGATTGTCAGAAGAATTGTCAAGATTTCCGTCAATCTGATATACACTATTTTCTGTCATGACATCCTACTCACGTTTTGGTTTGTTGAACGAATTGTGTGTGACATTTTAGCAGAATGGTTCCTGGTCTGAATTTTCACAAAGGTTGGCCTACTATATATACAAGTATTTACTTCGTGACTAATAAGAGTTGTTGTGAATAATAGTCGTGCATTTTGTCTGACATGTCAACTTTGCCAATTGCAATGCTTTCATTGAGGCTTACGGTTTTATTCAAGATATTATCAATTCATACATTTTCTTAATTGTATTATCAAGAAACATCCATATCCATAGGCAGGCACCCTTCGCGTATCAAGATTCGTAATTTGAAATGCATTTGCAACGTTAACCCGTTCCTTCTGCAATTCTCTGATACCCCGTCTTAACAGGCAACAAAACGCAGGGTAGCCTCGGGATAGCCTCGGGCGAAACCTTACCCTTTGATCGACCAGGGTAGACGCGGGGTACCCTCTGGCGAACCGCCGGAGACTACCCCGCGATGGTGTCTGTTAAGACGCTCGCTGGGTGAATCTTCTCCCGAGGCATCACGTGACAAGTGCTAAGTCAGGTGACCAGCACTGGGCCAAACAAATCCACGAACTCGCCCTATGTATTAAGGCCCGGTCCCACTGCACTTACGGATGCAAAGAGGATGTTAAGCGTACAAAAAATCTTGTCATCCGTTGGAAAACGCTACGAATCCGCTGTGTACCCATCGCATACGTGTTTCGTCCGCTCTATCCATCGAGCATCCGTCCACTGTGAATTCATCCGCGCAAAAAGTTTTAAGCTGCTTAAAACTTTTAGAACGGATGAACTTTCCGCTGTGTACGATGTAAATCCGCGACATACGAGCAACAAACGTTGTATGTCCGTGCGGCATCCCTTAAACATCCGCTGCATCCTCTCTGCATCCTCTGGGCATCCTCGCAACTCACATCCGCTGCAGCTAAAAACGGAAAGAGGGAGGAAAGATATGGTACATGGAACGGCTTTACATCGTTAATAGCACGGAAATAGAAAGGATGTAAGCGTATGCATCTCGTATATAAAGCATTTCGAAAGCATCCGCTCTGCATCCGCTCTGCATTCGCTCTGCATCCACTCTGCATCCGCTTTTTCCACTATGCGTCCGTTTCGCAATTATCTCCGGTAACCCCTTCGGAGCTGTCATCCCCTTCCATCCGCTTTCATCCGCTAGGCTTCCGATGAACATCCGTTTAACATCCCCGCTACATACTACCCACGTCCGTTCTATTTCCGTTCTGTTACCGCCAATTTTCGCCAATTTTGTCAATTTCTGGAGCGGATGAAAGCGGATGAAGCCATCCCCGAAATTTTGCTCGTCCGCTGTGTCCTTTCTGCATACGCTTTGTGTCCGTCGGCCAGTGGGACCGGGCCTTTAGCACGATTAGACGGTTCACCTTGCGAAGCACGGCAACTTCTGCACAGCGCGTATTGGGCTTGTGTGTACTCACGTACTAGTAATAGGTGTTAAAAAATCCCGCTTTTGATGTTTAATAGTTCAAAAACTATATATATTAGATAGCACTGCCATTGATGTGAGCAATAGCTGAAGAGAGTAAAATTTTGTTGGAGGTAATTAAAAGATAAAAACATTGAAGGATTCAAAGTGTGAAATGCTTTCTGTAACACCTATGTATTATGTATACAGTCGGAACACTCCTCGAGTTCTGTGGGTTGAAAAGTATGATAATAGACGTGCTCTGATTAAACATGTGGTTGATTTCATGGCTTCTACTTTCTTTACTTCTTTTTGAAAGATCCTTGTGAAAAGAAAAAAGAAAGGCGCTTTCGCAGTAAACATATTTTAAGGAAAAACAATTGGTCTAATATATTGAACGCCTCGGTAGATACTAGATTCCACTTTCCTGTGTCAGCAGTACACACTTGCACATTAGAACGCAACCACATGCTAGTGCAATGACAATGATGTGCATGTGAAATGCTTCATTTTCAGCGTACCAGTAATGTGATTGGCCAAGGAGAGCGTATCCTCCCCGGAGAAGGTTTTCGAGCTATGCCTGTTAAAACGGGGCACTTTTGCGGTTAACCCGTGTTTTATGGAATATGTGGAATGTAATCTTCGCCCACCCTGAGAAGGTCTGTTAAGACGGAGCTTTTGAGAATGTATCTTCCCCGGGGAAGGTTTTCGAGCAATACCTCTTAAAACGGGACACTCTGTGTTTCATGGAATCTGTGGAATGTATATCTTCCCCGGGCGCTTCCTCGGGCGCACCGGGCGCGTCCGGGTGCGCCCGGAGAGAAGGTCTGTTAAGACGGGGCTCAAGTGACTTTAATGCCCCGAAACGAGATTCTTTTTGCTCGTCGACAGAGAGGCAGACAGGTTAGTAATCCACCTATGTGAAGGCAGTGAAGCGGTACATTGTATCCCCCTTTCCATGAATTTAGGCCACTAAAGCAGGCACTCTTGTCTTCATTTTGGGAACCTGGTATACCAGGTTCCCGTATATCAGTTGCTCCCACGAGAACCTAGTATACCAGGTTCCCGTAAGGAACGGGTTAAGATTATGTAAAATATTATTTAGTGTTTGCAAGTAACGAAGGCAGAAACAAGATAAGTCACAGAAAACGAAGATAGAGGAAGAATAAGACAATCTCCTGGCATTACAAGAAACTTTTTTTTTTCCCTCTTGCCTTTCGAAGGACCTACCTGACCAGAAAAAAAACAAAGGCGAGACTGCCGCGACTGACCAGTCAACGCGACTCGTGAGCCTCGAAAGAAAAAAAGGTCTATGACTTACCTACTTCCAAGACTTCTGTAGAGATTGCCAACAGAAAAATTGTGACGATGCCACGACTCCTACAGAAATTCATCGTTCTTAACTTCTTTCCCGCCAAAACACCTGCCTTGGAAGAACAATTTAAACGTATGACTGTATAAAAATGATCAATGCAATGATATGCACATCGATGAACTGTTACACTGATGTTTTAATTTGGTGTAGGAGAAGAGTGGAAGAGCGAACGGTTGGAAGCGGATGTGTTTTTTTTTTTTCTTTCTACAATGTAAAACTTGTTTTCATGACTTGACATCAGATTCTTCAATCAAGATATTTTCTTTGATACGCTTGCCGCTCTCCAAGAAGTGTCTGAATGAGTACTCATGTTTTTATGCCAGGCATATAACACAAAGATTTACAATAATTTGAAGAAATCGTTTACACTCTGCTGTTTAAAATAAATATGAAAGAATTGTAACATGTAAAAAAAAAAGTTAGCAGATGAATCATTCTCCAATCATAAGACATTCTTTTTGCTAAAACTGGTCTTCAACTGGGGTCTAAATTACTTTGTAGGAGTGAAATAAAAGGCTTCAACTATTCCCATCATATCTCTTGTTCTGCTCCTGGCATTTAGACATCCCTGTCTTAGTCTTTGCATCCGCCACACTGCAACTTTAACTTAAACTGTTGCTTAACACACTTGTACACTCAGCAAAAAAAAAAAGTAAACACTTTTTTTCGAGATCATATTTTTTATAGCAGATTTTGATGAAAATCAATGTATTATAAACCATATTAAAGGTAATTTATTTGGCTATCAAGTTAGTAGGTTGATGCAAAAGGAAATTCTACGTATGAGTTAACAAATTCACTTTTGCCCGCCAAGACACAAAAGTAAAAATTGCAAAATTTGACAAGTTGTCTTTCATTTGGTAATACCCTTCAAGATAACAATGACACAAAAAACATAATTTCTTTATTTTAATCTTTAAGGTAAGTAAGTTAAAGATTCATAAGATAAATTTAAGAACCAAATATCATTTACAATTCTCCTACTTTGAAAAAAAAAATGAAATTTCTACCAGTTATATTAATACATCTTCGTCTCTTATCTAATTTCAATTTTGGCTTGACCCAAGATTCTTCATTTTTCTCCCTTATTTTTTTTCCTTTTTTGATATTTGGGCTTCAAAGATATTACAGAGATCAAAGATTCATTTTTGCAACTCAATTCATGTGTCTAATTGTCTTAAAATTTGTCTTTTGTTCTTATTGTTATATGGAGGAGCACTTGCGCATGAAAGACAACTAGTTCAATTTTGCAGTTTTTACTTTTGTGCCTTGGAAGAGAAAAACAAAGGTGTTCACTCATGCGTAACGCTTCTCGTTTTATTGACCTCCTAGGTTGATAGCCAATTAAATAACCTTTAATATGGTGTATGATACATTAACTTTTAGTCAAATATTCTATGAGAAATATAAACTTAAAACATTGTTTACTTTCATTTTTTTTTTTGCTGAGTGTATTTGTATTTTACACCAAAGAATATTCCTCTCCCAATCTGACTCTCAGCAGATTTTAATGAGAATGAAAACGAACAAAATTTGACTGTTGCTACTCTCAAAGATTTGAGGATTTTCTTCTTTTTTTATAATGAAAATTTAAGCTTTATCTTACTACATACTAGATGTACCTTGAATGATAATAGATTTTTTGGGGGGTGGGGGTGAAGACAGAAATTAGGTTTGAAACGTTTTCATACGTATTCTATGAGAGTCAAGATACTATCAAAATGTGGCTTCATATTTTTAATAAACTTCATCATTACTCATCGATACTCGTAAAATAAATACATGAATAGGATTATACAATGCTTGTTATGTACACATTAAAATGACAGAAGTAATCATTTTTCGGGGATAAGTGACCTATATAGTTAACAACTACGTGTTTGTTGATGGGATGGGGTCGTGAAGGAGGGTATGATGGGGAGGGTTTTTTGAATCAACTCTTCACATGAGAGCTGTATAATAGCAAACAAATCTATAGCAAAATACCATCGAGTCCTGCTGTCAATCCTTCCTCTCGACACAAACCTTAATCGATTTATCTGCTATCCTAAAAAATTCTACGGAAATAAACGATGAAATGATAAAATGTACATGCGAGTAGGAGTGTTTATGAACATAAACCTTATAGTAATCTTCTGTCAGTAATCCCTTATTTGTTCAGCGCATCTCTTTTACCCAACGTCAATCCCCAACCAGCAAAGAAAAAGTAAAAGATAAAAACATTCTGAAATCTCTCAAAAGGCCTACAACTCAAAAATTTAACGTGAAGGGAACTAGATAATTGATTGATTCTTTCAGGAAACAAAAAATATGACAATAAATATATATATATATATATATATATATATATGAAGAGTTTGTTTGCAAAAACCGATAAGTCCATATTTGTCAAATGGAGATATTTGCGATTAAAGGTCAAGAAAAATAAAGAGAATAATAAGAAAATTTTTGCTTCTTTTGACCATAACTTCAAAAATATACCTTTATATGTAGTGACCAATGTATCATTTAAAAGGTATTATTTTGTACTTTATGACAGAGACCGTACTTAAAAATCGTCAAAAATGGACTTATCGGTTTTTGCAAACAAACTCTTCATATGTATATATATATATGAAGGGTTTGTTTGCAAAAACCGATAAGTCCATTTTTGAAAATTTTGAAGCACGATCTCTGTCATAAAGTACAAAATAATACCTTTTAAATGATATATTGGTCACTACACATAAAGAAGCAAAAAATTTCTTATTATTCTCTTTACTTTTCTTGACCTTTAATCGCAAATATCTCCATTTGGCAAATATGGACTTATCGGATTTTGCAAACAAACTCTTCATATATATATATATATATATATATATATATATATATGTGTGTGTGTGTGTGTGTGTGTGTGTGTGTGACCGTGCATCACAAAACGAACAAAAAGTCGCACCACTTGATTTTATGCGAGGACTCAAAAAAGGTGAACCGGGTCAACTAAGTCAATATTGAGTTTTTCATATTTTCTGAAGGAACTACCCTTCTACATTATTTCTAAGTTTGGGATCATAAAATGAATGGGAAAGTGCATTTTCAGCAGTTTTTCTACAACTCTTTTTTTTTTGCAGAGTAGAGAGATCAGGTATGTCTCAGTGGCCCCTTTTCATTTCTTCATAACCCTTTGCACACTCTTCACTTTCAAGTCTGATAACTTTTGAAGGGATACAACTTCTGCTTTGAAAGTTGGCATTAATGATGGTCAGAATGTGTTAATAGAGCATGCTCAATTTCAATTTAATCTGAGAATCACTTCATTGTTGTTGCCCCAGTGGTTTACATCCTGTTTTTGTCCCATTCATCTCACAGCTAGGACGGTTTAATAAAGATTACACGCTTGAATAGGCAGATAGACCCAATACTCTCAGTTCACACTTTTCCAGAATGCGTGCTTTCTTTCCAATATTTAGATAGATTAGGAGAGTCCATTTCAATTGAGTTATACATCATTTTAAAGCTTAGAGTCTGCTCTTTCAGAATCTGCTCTTAACCAGAAATCCATGTCTGGTGACTTTTTGTTTGTTTTGTGATGCAGGGTCATATATATATATATATATATATATATATATATATATATTAGGATGGAAGGCGTTGCTTTATTAGTTACTTAGCTGGACAGTCTGATTCGGCCGAAGCCTCGTCAGCAACTAAATCAGTTTCTTGTTAAAGTACAGTGTAAGACATACGGCTCTGGTGCACTCAAGCAAGCAAACAAAAGATACAAAAGATACAAAAGATACATGCACGTGGCTACTTAACAGCACAATAAAGTTGATAATGACACTGGTACTGGGCTTAAGGCAGGGGTGATACACTTGTATGGCTTAAATTGTTACATGTGGAGGCCGGGGGGGGGGGGTCTAACCAAGCTCTGCGAGGGAAAACTTTTTCTTATGTTTACATGTTGAAATGAGTTCTGTTCTTGAGTTCAGGATTGCTGGTTTGTTGGCCGTGATGATGTGGTATTTCTCCCATAGACACAGGTCGCAGCGGTTTGTTTTGGGCGAGTACGGTTGGGCGTGCCTGACGATCCTCCATGTGAGTGAGTAGGGAGTGCCTTCATCCTTCAGTCCCCAAATGTATTTACTCAGTTCTGTCTGGTGTCGCTTTTCCCTGTTTGTGAAGCTTCCCTTGTGTGTAGCATATCTGGATTTGAAGGAGGTTGAGGTGAGGCCGATGTATATTTTATCATCGTCTGGGGTCGCTACCTTCGCCTCGTATATGATGTTCCTGGCTGTGCATTTCCCAGGGATCGGGCAATCTTCCTTCTTTCTGCAGTTGCAGGAGTCCCTGGCTTGCTCTTGGCTGTTGTTGGTTATTTTGTTGTTGTGTGCCTTTGTTATAGTATGCATATTGTCCATGCAGCTGTAGCTTACTTTCAGAGTGTTCCTGTTGCATATTTTGCTGAGCTGGTGTCCTTTAGGGAAGTGGTGCTCGACGAGGGCTAGGAACTTCTTCCCGATATTTGTTTTAACATGTCTGCTGAATGGGGGGTTGACGAGGCTTCGGCCGAAACAGACTGTCCAGCTAAGTCACTAATAAAGCAACGCCTTCCATCCTACTATACATTGTATTAAATGGGCTCCTATATAGTTTAGCACTGTCGGCCATATTGCAGTTCACACTCTACTTACGTATATATATACATATATATATATATATATATATATATATATACACACATATTGAATTTCATATTTTCCCCAGTGGTAAATATTACACCCTCATAAGATTATGTGAAGTGGGTTATGATGCTTGGATATTTGAATTTTGCCGGGGCGAGGCAACCATTATGGTCTGCGGCACTCTCATGTAACTCAGATAGGGCATCCCAGAATCTAGCCCTCCGCCAGGCCCTCATTCACTAATTTCTTGGTGTGGGTATTCATGTCATTCTACAAATCTAATATCTGTTAGAATTCACGATGAAATCACAGGACATTTACTTGAGAGTAAACATCACATGTTTGTGTAAAATATTCAACACTTGCACACTGGTGATCAACATTTATAATTTCAGTGATAAAAATCACACTCGATATCTTCCTCATTATCACAATAAAACACTAATACTTGCATGATTAGATATAATTAAATATCAGATTATATACATATAAGAACGCAAAAAGTGATATGTTTATATCAATACATGTATGTGTGTGTGTGTGTCTGTGTATGTGTATGTACATGAATATCACCGTTCTGCCTTTTCAAGGTACGTACGCTGCTTCTCAGTAATTCTGGTGTCAAAGCTATACTGCTCGTCACACTTGCAACTAGGTAGCCTCAAATAATCTTCCATAGTGGTGAGATTTTCTTTGATGCGTTGTTTCATCTTTTAATACGTACATTACGTCCATTGATCATACTGCTTTTTTCAAAGTAAATCAGATATTTCTTTGACATTATCAAAAACAATTCTTATTCCTTTTGTTGTAAGTGAATTTAAAGTCAACTGGACTTCAAATCTTACATCTAATCATGTGACACAACAGAACCCACTTGAAATCACCCACACTCAGCCACAACGTTGATGGGTACTAGTTCATTTACTAAAAAAAAAAAATAAAAAAAATACTCCACACCAACACTCTGCCTTTTAGCTTATAATTATGTGATATCTCATAGAATGTTTTCCATTTCATCCTTCAATGAATTTAACCAAGGACATTACATAAATATGCTTCTTACTTTGGATATCCTAGCAACAGATTGCTTCACAATCGGTATGACATCAAACAACTGAAAGATAAATGGAAATAATTAAAAAGGTACATCACATGTATTCATCGCATTTATGTAAATATGTAATATACACAGAGCTTAAAGACAGCCAATCCCTTTTGCATGTAAATGTTTGAAAAATTGGTGAGAACACTTAGGTATTGAAGAAAACACTATTTGGAAACCTCCTGTAAATTTTGAAGTCAAGAGGGTCTTTATTCGTTTAGTTAAATTGACCGTTGAGATTTGAATAATTTTTGCGAACTTCGCAAAAAATTACAAATCTAAATACTAGTCTAGTTTTACAGACCTGTGTGATGCACTTAGTTGTACATGTAGTTCATGTAAGTGGTGTGTTGTTATTTGCCATTGATAACAAAGTAAGAGAGGCTAGTGAATTCTTTTTTTCTAACAACTTTAACAGGCATATCTGTTGTTCGAAGTATATGTATCATATTACAACCACAGGAGGATTAATGTATGCAGCTGTGCCTAGCAAGAGTACTGTAGAAAGTCATTGCTCCGAGGTTCTGTCCCGCAGGTAATAGCTGTAAAAAAACGACATGCATTAAGATTGCATAACGAAATGTACTAGATTATGAATACAAATATAAATAATGACATTTGAAAAGACTGCATGAGTAACGGGTGGGAAGGAGATTTCCTTCTTTTCGAAAGCAACATGAGCCTTTTCTTCGTAAATTTTTATCAGTTTCTTATTCTTTGATCACAACTAGTTCTTTCATACTTCGCCGTTTTTCCAGTGTGGTTTTGTATACAATTCATTCACTTCCGTATTCATTTCATTCATTTTCGTTCTTCTTTTTCAAACAAAACATAACAGAGAATAAATCGGGAATTACATCATAAACATAAACATGCGACATTGCAAAAGATAAAGAATGTGAATAAAGAAAAAGTGTAAATGTTTGTGAATCTTTTTCAGTTAACTGTTGAGCAAAAAAAAAAAAGCGTAACTAAAGGAAATAGCAATTCATGCAAGTAATTAAAGTTAAAGGTATAGTTGCGACAACAACTATCATTACAAGCACCGCTTTTCCACTGTCCTGTCCATATCCCCGGAATATGATTACCCTGTAAGACTAGCTACGGTGCTTGAAAGCGATAATGCTAATGATGGACTTAAAACAAGGGTAACAGACCTTACAATGTATTGTGAAGTCCAGGGGGTTCACCTTTTATCTTATCAAAATACAACTGTAATGAGGGGGTAGAGACAAGTGATTTTCGTATTATTTACGTGAACATTGAATGGGACAGTAATTACAGGAAGAGATCATGGAAAAAGAAGCAGAGGAACCCAACGTTTCGCATGTTTCCAGAAACTTATTGGTACTGCATAAATAACTACATCAACCCGATGGTAGCTTCCTTTACATTGAAAAATGTCAGGATTGAAGGGCCATAATAACTGTAATTGCCTGTGACAGCCTAGGTACCAAATAGTGATATATTAATGTCATTTCCTATCTACATTTAAGCCAAGGGAATACAGCGTTAGAATAAAATGATTTGATTTGATATGACATGACATGATAATGATTCGTTGGTTTCTGCATTATAGTTGTACATGTAGTGCATGTATCGCTTGCATAAATATAAATCAAAATGATAATTATTCAGCTCGAAGGGACTACCAGACGGTGCAGTACATATAAGGGCAAGAGTCTGCTATTTCATACTGGATAGAACAATTTTATTGTGCTACCATATTTTTCCTTGTATTGACGTAATCTGCATACTTATAATCGAATTTATTAAAGCGCTTTCTGAGATAACCCTTACACCTGATGAGACACGCCCGTGGCAGATAATGTATTTACAATCATGACAAAATGCACGCAAATATACATACAGTAAAGACTGGTCCCTTTAAAGTTTTAAGTAGGCTCGGTTCAATCCATATAGACATAAGAGTAACATGGTGCGAGGTCAAGGTCCATACGGTCAAAGTACATTGATTGTTAACATGATGATTAACTGCGGTATCAGATCTCATCAATCATGGAATAATTTGCCAGCAAGTTTCCATACCTACAGCTTGCCTTGTAGTTTGCACGTTTACCAATTCAAAATATCAAGACAAGGTGGAGTGATAGGTATATTAATTATCATTATGTATAATTTTTGTCCTTGTGCCATGATCACCGATTGTCTTTATATAGGTAACGATTCTGACGAGAATTTTTATTAAAGTCCTTTTTACATTTTCCTTCATGAATTGCTGGTCGAAAACTACCACAATACCAAGGTCTCATGATATGAATGTACATAATCTTCTTTCCTTCCCCTCAAAATGAACTCACTTAAATGGCACCAGCTGCATAACCTACACACTACTTTCTATTTATGTGAATATGGTAGTGTGTTTTGTCTGCGTCTATTAACTTCAGTGGACGAATACCACTCTACGTTTTCAACGCTGCATGTTGCAATTGTTTTACTCTTCTTTCTTTTTTCGTGAAAATGGCACATTACTATAAGTGGAAACAATATATAGAATAAGTATGGGCAACTTTATTATCCAACGCGACGAGTGGAAGTAAACCGGAAGTGTTTGAGTTTAGTTAGGGGTATGGCTTAGCATCATCATCAAGATAGCACTTTTGATGCATATGTTTAGGTCAGTTGTATCACAAAACATCCTACCATATAAAACGTTTGCAATAAAGCCTAAAATATAAGAAGATATCATTATCTTTCTCATTAAACCATAACTGCAGACGGTTTAGTTTGGAAACAATTTTATTATGACTGTTGTTCTCGTTTTGAGTTATGCTGATTCAATAAGTTGCTTGTTTCTATTTCCAACTCATATTATAGGACTATTTTGAAGAACTTATGCTGGGTTTTTGTTTTATCTGCAAATGGTACATTATCCCTTTAACATTTTTCATTGGAGCAAGGGTATCGCAGACAGATTATGTCCATTATAGATTTACAGGATCAACAAAGGATGAAAATGTTTATATCCAGTTGGGCTCAATACCCAACTTGGTTTCTCTCTATTATTGATTACGGCATATACCCTCTGTAAGTTTTACGCCATAAAATGATACCCCGTGTCCATGAAAGCACCTGAATTAGCAGCTTATGAATAATATTGTTGATTGGCCCGATAACTTCTGGTATGTATTTCGTATGATTCTTGCAATTCAAAGATATTTCTTTGTGCTTGTAAACATTTTAAGTCTACCTTTATCCTCTGCTTGAAATTGCAAGCATTGAATGAATTAATTTGTATACATGTAATGAACCAACAAGGCCTTCTGAATATCGAATTAACGGGGCAATGCAGCAGCTCCCTCCCCCTTCAAGCGGTAATGATAAAAATGAGTGTTGTATATGAAATGTTGACAAACTGCTGAACATTGTATAGAAGTACTTTATGATATCACCAAACATGCATCAAACAATGAGGAAACTGCAGAATGTTGTAATTTAGATGAGAGGAAGAATTCCTACATTGTTATGTTTTGGAATGGGAAGGTCGATCTCTTATCGAGATATAATCCAGGATAAGAAGTACCGCAGGAAGCTTTAAGCCTGAGAGCTGATGATGCCCAAATAAACTTAGAAAGAGAGAGTGAGAGAGAGGAGCTAATGATGCCCAAAATAAAGATGTGCTATCAAAAACATTTGCGTGGGGACTTCTTCAAGATTTCGTATTTCATGAAATTAATTTCCGTGCCATGCATCCACAACGATAATCTGGGTCCCAGAAAGTTTATTGCACGTGCCTCTAGCAAAATGGCAATTCTTAACTGGGAAGGTTGTAGTAGAGCAGATAAGCCGAAGAATTGTGCAAAATTTGACTAAAGCATGAAAATTTCACCATTGTTAGTACATGCTATAAGATTAATTTTAAGATCGGGAGGTAAGTCTGAATTGACCTCTGATGACCTCTAGAGGTCAATGACCTCAAAATCTAAGAAAATTGATATTTTGCGTCATTGGTTAATGATAAACACAGTAATGATGTACTAAAGCTTAATATTTGTCACAGTGAAATTGTCTTTATGTTCCACAGAGCCCTGACAGGTTTCTACCTTTGACCTCTGATGACCTCCAGACGTCAATGACCTCAAAATGTCAGAAAATTGATATTTTGCATCATTGGTTAATGATAAAACACAGTAATGATGTACTAAAACTTAATTTTTGTCACTGTGAAATTGTCTTTATATTCCACAGAGCCCTGACAGGTTTCTATCTTTGACCTCTGATGACCTTCAGAGGTCAATGACCTCAAAATGTCAGAAAATTGATATTTTAATGCGTCACTCATAACTGAAACACGATAATTATGTACTAAAAACTAATTTTTATAAGAGGAATTGCCTCAATGTTCCACTGAGCCTTTCGAGTCAGATTTCTACCTTTGACCTCTGATGACCTCAGATGACCTATGATGAGGCCAATGACCTCAAAATGTCAGAAAATTGATATTTGGTGCAATTGGTTGATGACAAACATGATTTAGATGTTATATTCATTTGTATTACAATTGAATTGTTTTCCTATTCCACAGAGCAAGAGAAATTACTCACGTGTCTCTACCTTTGACCTCTGAGGAAGGTGACAGGTCAATGACCTCAAAATATCAGAATATTGATATTCAATGTATAGTCAATGGTCAACTTTGTAATACCCGATGTACAATCATTATTTTATGCTATAATAGAAGAATCTTGTCATTCCATGGAACATTGGTCATTAGCCTGTGCATTATATCCAACTTTGACCTCTCAGGACAATGAGAGGTCACTGAGGTCACATGTGTAGGCTTACCTGTATTGATGTTTGGCTTCATTGGTGTAATCGTAAATGCTTAATCATGTACAAATCACGCATTGATGTTTTGATCAAAGTATGTATGCATATTCCACAGAGCATTGGTTTATAATAACAGGTCTCTGAAATGTGAGAGGTCAATTACTTCAGAAATAAAGCTTAAGTTTCTTGAGTGATGGCAGTGACCTCAAATACAACTGTTATGTTTGGGTTAGTTATGTAGACTAGCAAATATGGCCATTATCTCGACACTCGAGGAAAACAAGGCCCACGAGACTGATATACAGAGTGTTTAATCTATTCAGTGTAAGTCTCATAGATCTTTTCCCCCATTTGTCGGACTCATTATGGGACTGGTTTGCCTAAGTGTCAAGCTCATGGGCAATATTTGCATAGTTTCCAGCTGGTGGGCCTGTATTGGCCAGTGTAAAGCTGATGGGTTGTTACAGTATACGACTGCGATGAATGACTCATGGTCCTGGAGTATACAGTCCACAGCTGCGACATCATGGACCATCTTGAAAACTTCGACATACTGTGAGGCCCAACATGCATTCCACATGAAGCAATCCTGTGTATTGCAACTAGCTATTGCCATCCGAGACCTACCCAAGGAATAGATAAGCATTCATGGCAAACCATGGAGAAAGCGGATTGTGCAAAATATTTTGGAGTTCCAATAGGAGGCTCAGCTGGAATCAAATCGCCACAGCAGCTTAAAAAGGTTATACTTCAACCAAAGACTCTCTCCAGACGAAGATACGAGTATCATAAAGTTCAGGTGTTTTGCTACTCCATGCCGCTCAGGACTGTCCTGGAATATGCATGCATCATCTGGGATCCATTCACCCAGGTGAAACATCATGAAGTTTGGAATGATCCAGAAAAGATATGCACTCTTTAGCTGCAATGACCATCATATGCAAAACAAGCAGTGTTACAGCCACACTTGAAGAACAAAACAAAGCAAAACAAAACAAAACTACAATGGCAATCCCTGTAAGAAAGTACAGCTCAGGCAAATTCAGCGATGATGTTCTGCATCAAGAACCCCACAATATCCACTCCGCAGGAAGTTGTGGCTCTATTGCTGCATTCTTCAAAAAGGGCAAATGACCAAAAATGTCAGGCATCATTTGCAAGAACACAAAGTAGGCCTACTCCCAAACAAGGTGGCGGCTACTCTCGGCCACTGTCTCTTGTATCTCTTTGAAACACTTCAGGAGAGAGATACTCAATATTCAGCTCTGTTATTAAAGATACATATGTCTCTCTTTTTGTTTTTGCATTTGTTTGTTGTTTTTGCTTCATATAGCTCTTTGAATACCTTCTTTAACCAATTAAGAAAAGGCTCCATGGCACAATATTACAAGATTACACAGTATAATGAAGAAGAAGAAGAAGAAGAAGAAGAAGAAGAAGAAGAAGAAGAAGAAGGAGAATATGAAACGAGATCTGCTGTCAATGATGCAGAGCCAATACCAATCAGTTCCATGGCAGATCTTAGTCGGCACTGCAAAGGTTTGGATGTCTCTCTCTGTTGACAAAGGATATTCTAAAGCTCCAAGTAAGTCCATGGGGTGGTTTGCATTGTCTGGGCATAGAGGGTTGGGTTGGGTATATGAGGATATGATGCTTTGTTATAACAATTAGGTCTGAGATATCTATTTTTTATGTTTGTTTTGACCATCCCGCATGGATATCCAACGAAAAGGAATGCTAATGTGTTAGACCCAGCCGCCACCGTGTTTTTTCAATAGATTTTGATATTACAGTGTAGTTGAGAAAAAAGTAACCGCTCATTGTCCTAGATGGAAGTCAAAATTGAACTGTGTGTGGAATACTCTGCATACAATTTTGGACACACACACACACACACACACAAAATGCATTTTTTTTAAAATATAATTATTATTTCATAAGCAGCAGGCCATTACAAACCAATGAGACCAGACATCAATATTCTTACATTTTGATGCATATCTTTCAATATCCTCCAGAGGTCAGAGGATCATCGCTAATGTTCATGTGAAATGAGTACACGCCTTTTGAATTGCTCACTTTTATTGCTATAGAAATACACAATATGTGCATCATGTCAATCATTAAATATTGTATCAGTTTCATTTTCAGTCTTGGATTATTTTTTCTATGTACAAATAAAATCGTGGCAAAGTAAACAACTTTCACATCAAAATATAAACGAGAATAATAAAAAAGAAATAGATGTAATAACGTGCAGGGCAAATACCAGGCCTACATCATCTTAAGGTATACAGGTGAAGGAAATCACCTTATTGATAAACAATTTACTTGACTGGGATAGCGACCACTGAACAATATTGTTTCTTAAAACTCTCTCTTCTTTTCAACAAGTGGAATAAAACACATGCACATACCGGGGCATTAGTTTGGAGGAGGGGTGGGGTGGTGGCAGGGATAGCTGACCCCCACCCCATTAAATTCTGAGATGTGGACTATGTTTTGTTGTTGTTAGTTTTTGTTGTTGCTTTTTGTTTTTTTGCTTTTTAGACAGAAAACTGCCCAAGTTTTTCACTTTAAGTGTGCATCGGATTGTTAAAATTTAATTCTGAAATGCAAAATCTCCCTTCTGTGAGAGGGGATTTCTCCTTTCGATAGACTCCTTCCCCCTGCTTGGTTCCTTCCACAGATATAATATACTTTGGGGAATGATAATTTCCCTTATTCTATGAAAAATGTTTTTAAGAGATATTTTTATTTGAATTCCAAAGATGAAAAGGCTTTCCTATATATGCACGATTGTTCATTTTGGAGGGCAAGAGGCATTTGCCCCGCCTCCCGAGAAAATATGGGAGGGGGAATGGTGGGGACATAAAACTTTGCCTCCAAGTATTTCCTGAGATTGAGATTTTTTTTCTTCACTTTTTTGACAGAAAATGAATTGTCACTGAACATTTTAGCTATAGTATGCACCAGATTAAAAGGCAGAATCTCCTTTGCATAACCCCTCCCCCACATTATCTTTCGTTATGTCCCCTTCCATATACGCTCAGTGCTTTTGTCCCATTTTTGTTCTATATCATCACAAAGTATGTACTAGATCTTTAATTTCAGTTCCGACATATTAAAGAAAATCCCTCTTGTTGGAGGGGGTAGTGTATCTTTCAATTAACAATCCTTCCTCGGTTTCTACCCTTAGATTTGGTACACTCCTTTTACTGATAATTTCCCAAATATTCCATCATAAATGTGTATACTAGATTTTTTTTTTTTACATTTCTATTCTTACTGCAAAGGCTCCCTCGCATGGGAAGGATTTTGGGACAGCCCCTTGCATACCCTCCTCTCGCTGTATCAACCTCTCCTCCATGCATTGATTATGGCTACACATTTGGGTATGGACTTTTTTTTTTCAAAATGGTAGTTCAACCAAGAGTGGCACGAGATCATTGAATTGCAAACAAAAGAATGCAAAAGCTCCATAATGTGGGAGGGGGATACCTCCACTCACATCCTTCTGTCGATTGGTCTTCCTCCATAGATGGCTGACTTACTACACCTTTTTGATACAAATTTCGAGGTATTCCTTCAAAAGTGCCTGTGTGCCAGGTCGTTGAATCTCATTTCTCAAAATACAAGAGCTCTGTCGAATGGGAGTGGAATACCCTACCCTCGCCAACGCTGCGCTTCCTGGGTTCCCATCCATATAGACTTGGTACACCTTGGTGATCCATAATTTTCCAAATATTCCCCAAATAGTATGCATCAGATTCTCAAAAAAAAAAAAAAATCGTCTTTGGGAGGAGGGTAGGTGAGATGCGCCCACACCCCATCAACTCCCGTGTAAGTGATGACGCACACATTAAACAATAGCTACACTGAATCACTGATTTCAGGTCTAAACCTGCAAAAATCCAATCCCCCACCCACATCCTCCCCTCCCCCTCCGCTTCATTCCTTTGCACCATGAACTTATGCTTTTACATATTTTCCAAGTTCCCCCCCCACGCGAAAACAGATCGACACCCCTTGCTCTGTGCACATACCCGACTTAGATAATTACCTGAAAAGTTCTGCGGAATGAGTAGCCACTTTTTTGGTAACAGAAATGCATGGTTTGTAAGCCCTACATTATAAACAATTATTAACCATTAACTATCGCAATATCAATATTAACATCCTCACATTTCATTCGAGGTATTTGACCTTGTGTGATTTTCATAGGTGAACGGTAATGGCTCGTTAATAAACAGGGCCTACGAGTGCTCTCTAAAACATCATCATGTTTACCATTGATGATGCCAAACTATTCTGATACTTTGAGGTCATTGACCTCTCGAGATCATCAGAGGTCAAAGGCAGAAACTCGTCTGTGTGCCTTGGAATATGAAGACGATGTCATTGTACACAGATATGCTTGTTTTGTACATCCGTACCATGTTTGACCTTTCCCAATGACGTCATACTTCAATATTCTGATATTCTGAGGTCATTGACCTCTCAAGGTCATCAGAGGTCAAAGGTAGAAACCTGTCTGCTCTTTAGAATATGAAGACAACTTTTCATTGTAAGACAGATAATTATGCTTGTTTTGTACATCTTAACAATGGTTACCATTAACCAATGACATCACAGATCAATATAATATTTTGAGGTCATTGACCTCCAAAGGTCATCAGAGGTCAAAGGTTAAAACCTGTCAATGCTCTGTGGAATCAGAAAATGGTTTCCCTGAAGTATAGATGCATGTTTAGTGCATCATAACCACATGTATCATTCACAAATGTCTAAAAACATCGATATTTTGATATTTAAAGTTCATTGACCTCTGGAGGTCATCAGAGGTCAAAGGTAAAAACCTGTCAGTGCTCTGTTGAATCTGGAAATGATTTCTCCGTGGTATAAATGCATGTTTAGTGCAACATAACACATATATCATTTGCAAATGTCTAAAAACATCGATTTTCTGATATCTAAAGTACATTGACCTCTGGAGGTCATCAGAGGTCAAATCAGACTTACCTCCCGATCTTAAAATAAATCTTATGGTATGTACTAACACTGGTGAAAGTTTCATGCTTTAGTCAAATTTTGCACAATTCACGTGATTTTGAGGGCTTATCTGCTCTACTATTGTGCGTGCATTGTGCACTCTGATGTATTCTTATTTGGTGCGCACACCCCTCCAATCTTCTTTGCTCCGTGAAGTTTCTGTGTAAGTGACATTCGACAGGCTAATCGTACCAATGGGTAAGCGTTAATTATTGCAAAATCTAAGGCATGCCGGGGATCACCAAATATGAATATTATTCTTACCCCGCAGGGCTATAAAAAGAAATTCAGAAACAGCAATGATCGACTGAAATGTGAACGCCCACTAAAACATTTAAAATCTCCTATTTTGATAAGAATTCATAAAGTGACATTTCCTGTGAGAGATTTCGCCTTATAATAATAGGTTGGTAATGATTTCTTGAAGTTTTGAAGGTAGGTACCTACCTGGAGACTAGGAAAGGCAGATTGCAAGACAGAACTGAAAATATCCTGCAATCGACAAGGCGAGTTTCTGTGACACACGTAATATGGCTTTTAGGGACCTAGTGTACTGAAAATCTAGCAATCTGGGTCAAAATAAAAGTAAGAAACTTAATTTTTGTTGCGTCTGGCAGAAGAAACCAGAGGGAATGCATAACAGAAATATCGTGTATAATGTATATTAATGCCGTCAACGCAGCATCATAATCACTTATGAGCCATTTACGATGAGGATATAATTTAGTGATGGCACCAAAGAAGGGAAAGTTTACTACCTTTTTTTCCTTTATGGCCATAAAAAATACAACATTCAATAATGGGCAGGCTTTACAGACTAATGTACTGATTGAAGAGTGAAAGTGAAGTTGTGGCGATGATAATGCCAAGTGTCACGCCAAAAATCAATATTATAACATAGAAAGTGAGAACAATGGCAGACGCTGTTGCATAAGTGGTTGTTCGTGAAGAGGCACGGGACATGAGAACCGAACTTTACTCGCTGGTACCGGTATATCATGTAGGCCTATATACGCTGTTGTTTGTATGTAAATATGAGTGCTATCGTGGCAGTATGGCGGCTCTTCTTGTTCCCATTTATCCCAGTATATTTTACTTCTTGGATGGGGGCAACTTTTTTATTTTTGTAATATAAAAGGTAACATAAAACAGACTGCAATACTCACCGGTAACCACCCAGGAAATAATCCTCTTCTTTGCGAAAAAGTGACGTTAATTCAAGTCTTGGCTGTGTCGCTTCCTGAAGGGCTCACAGTAGGATTAATCATGGCATTACGCCATGCGTGCACAGAGATGTCCTGAGCTGGGCACATGAGGGCAGTATACAAATTTGGTGTGCATGGTTATCATAAACTCAAGAAAATTCGCTGATCCCCATAGGAAATATATTTACCATCCACATCGGCATACACTTATGTATATACAGAGATCAAGACATCTCGTTTGCCTGGCGACAATATTCAGGTGGAAAATGCATTTACGTCCGCGAAAGTTTGCTTGGTAACAAAGCGGCTCGACACACACTAGCGGCGGCTTTAATTGCTGGTAAAACGGAGAAATATGCGTCGACTAGATATTCAGATACTTCCTACAGAGATCAGAGAGAGTACTTTAATAATTTTAGTGCCCTCATATATTTAATGGTTATCCCCATCCCCGGTTTCCCTTGTGGGACGTGTTTACATAATTTCAGGAACCGACCTGAGTTTAACGTGAGCGTTTTCGCGAAAGAATGAGCAAAACAGGGTTTGAGAGTTCCATGATTTTTTTGTAGGCCTCTGAATATCCGCAGTAACAGTAGACATAAGACTAATGGTATATTGTACGGAGCATTCCTTATTTTTTTCAGATGTGTCACTGATATTAGTTGGGAAGAAGAGTCTTCCTTGCTCAAACGTGAGCGTTTGTGGGCAACAATGTATATATATGTATGTGCTGGTTTGTTTTATGTTCGTGTTGAAGGGGAATATTCCCTCATTCCTTTTTGTGGGTGAGCGTGTCTACATTCCCAAGGCAGCAAGGAGAAGATCAAGTTTTGGGCCAGCAGGTTCAAATTCAGTAGCGTCAGGATAAAGCTGAAAAACGGATATGCCCGTAGGACTCGATTATGTCATCAAAGTATGCTCTCCTTTTGTGATATGTTTGAAGTTGAAGTTTGAGGTTTATTTAAAACCAAAAACCAAACATTTATCTGCGATTACATAAGTCATTGATACGTGAAAATACACAAAATACATATTGAATGGCCTTCTATGGCCCCATGAAAAGCCAAATAATACAGTGCAATTAATATTTCATGCCATATGAAAAATCATTGCAAGCAGTTATTGACAAAGCCATTTATATTTCAAAGGACATCATGATTACTCCAAAATAACCTATATTTATGCACACATACAGATATGGAGAAAATCTTGACATATATTTGTACAGAAATAATAACTTCACTTAAAAATATACACTAAACTGCATATTTATGTTTTCAGTTGATTCTGTATCACAAAGGATAATGCTCCGATCTCTACTTAATCAAAAGAGAAACAAACAATGTAAGCACGAAAAGCGAGGCAAAATTAACATCAAAAGTGCAACTAAAATGACATTATCATATCAATATTGATTTTGCACATTTCACTGGGTTTTACATGTTACTGCATTTGTAGCAAAGACAGTAAGTGCTGTTGACTTCAATTTCGGTATGACATATGAACAAGACATTGATCTATAATTAGGCTCATATTTTATTATGCAAGATTGCTTGTTCGTACACAGAGCTATACACTTACACAGCAGGCATATTCGTTCGTCCTCATGCAACTTTGCTTTTGAGTTGAAGCACATGTATACAAAGATATAAAGTAGCATCCTGGCGCAGTCCTTGGTTTGACGAGCATGAATTATTGTTTCATACAAAAAACAAACAAACAAACAAACAAACAAACAAGCAAACAGTATTATGATGTTTATCATACTGTATTTCCTTTTCAGAATAAAACGAACACAATAATACTTTAACAATACCACAAAGGATTTCACTACTTTCGATGAAGTTTAAACGAACAACACACTTTAAAATCTGATATTCTTATTATATCATACTCTTACAATTTGAACCTCTGTTAAGACATCATCGATCAAAGAAACACGAATTCACAATATCCCTCAATATTTGCACACATTTTGTCTTGTTCATTCTTTATACATACAGGGCATTATACAGCACATGATTACCTTTACACACACAAAAAAAAAAACGTGTTTTGCAGTAGTATTAAAACAAGCATGAACTAGAAATGTCGCTATGGCGACTGGTATGCCTCCCCATGATGCATGGTACTCCTAATAGGTCTAGATAGTACATGTGGATAATGTGTGATTACATTTTCACAAAATTGGCAAAATATTAAAATGACAAGTTTGTCACAAATGTGTTGAATGCTCACCTTCCCTGACCTAGGTTTAATTGGATGAATAGGAGAGCATGTATCTGGGGATTTAAGGACTTTAACTTGACTTTGACCAATTCATACGTTTATGCATTGAGTAATTTTCAAGGTATGGAGAAAAAGTGCAATTTCTGTATTGAATAGTAAATTGTTATCATTTTCATCTGGCCTTTGACCCAAAAATTCAGAAGATATCACTGTCAGGCAGAACATGCATAAATATATAGTAAGTTTCAAGATAACTTGAGCCACTTCTGAGATACGGAGGAAAAAGTTAGTGCAGCACTTTCACTTGATGTTTGACCATTAATTTTGACCTTTGAGGCAAAAAAAAAAAAAAAAAAACCTTTCCAGAGAATCTCTATCAGGTTATACATGCATACACCAAGTGTTTAAAAAAATAATCTTGCTGGCATTGCATAAATATGAGGGAAATAGTAACATTTTGAAGTGTTACCCTCGACCTTTGACCCCTGACCCCATAAACCCTAAATTATCTAGATAATCACTGCCAGTCAGTACATGTTTATATACTATGTTCCATGAAGATACCTTGAACAATTTCCAAGGTACGAAGAAAAAAGTGAAGTTTAAATATTTTTACTTGACCTTTTGACCTTTGACCTTTGACCTCATGACCCCAAACTTTCACTGGAGAATCATAATAGGGTAATACATGTATACACTAAGTTTCAAGAAAATATCTTCAGGCATTACATAGCCATTGTGGAAATAGTGAAATTTTATGGATTTGACCTTGACCTTTTGACCCTTGACCTTGACCGTGTGCACCCAAAAGTTGATAGGCACAACTTCACCCCCTTATACACATACATGCCAAGTTTCATTAGGATACCTCAAAAGGTTTTCTAGTTACGCTGTCCACAAAATTCATTACGGACGGAAGGACGGACGGAAGGACGGACGGACGGACGGACGGACAACCCGAAAACATAATGCCTCCGGCACCTCTTCGTGGCGGAGGCATAAAAAGGATGCTGCTATTGCTAATTTAAGGAATGGTATAGTTTTGATTAAGATTGGGCTTCATATTTTCATCTCTTTGTAAGATAACGAAAACCACTTATGAATATAATTTAAACGAGAATACAATATTCTAAGAGCAATTCAAAGTTTATTTGATGAAAATCAGTTCTGAAATGGCTGAGATATTCAAAAACAAAGTGGTTCTATTAAAAGGTGAGTCCCACCTTACATTAAAACAAGTTTAAAAACAGAAATCTGGTCTATGATTGCCTTCAATCATTAACCTGCATGAGGTAAGTTACATGGCGTGCACGAATATCATAATATGAAATTTTATTCAAAAGAAATATTTAGTAACGCTATTTTGACCACAGTTATTCACGTTATTATCTATACATCAACTTCATGTTTGAGATTTTAATCAAAACGGGCTAAAGATGAACAGTATCTATCAAACGCATGTAAGGACAAGTTCAAGATATCAATTTAGATACTCATCGACAAGGGCTTCATGAATACCAGATTGCTCTATCGCGCCAGCCCAGAATCTAGAAAGAAGAAACAATCAAAGCCGCACTGATGTTGTGGTAACAATTCACAAGCGTCTAGACGTCGTGATACTAGCCTAACAAAGTTCTTTTGTTTTGTTTGTTTGTTTGTTTGTTTTTTCGTTTTTCAAAAGGTCTGCCCAATCCTTGAGTTGTATCTCCTTAAAATTTGAACACCGGACTTTGAAGTGCAGTGTGATTGCTTCTCGCGCAAGGTAAACTCGGGTTGCTGTTTGAAATATTCATTAACAAGCAATAATATAGGCTACATGAACTTCAACATTCTGTACGGCTGGTACCACTTTACCCTTGAAATGTCAAGAGACTTGTATATAAGAAAAGCTCCAAGTTGATTTTCATCCCGTGTCAAGTCTGACTTATACAAAAAGTAGATGTTCTGCTGTTTCATGGCTGCCATTGATTTTCCTAACTGATAGAAAGAGAGAGAGAGAGAGAGAGAGAGAGAGAGAGAAAGAGAGGGAGAGAGAGTTGGTATCTATCTTGGACAAGTACAATTCGATATGCGTAATATGAAATGTTCAGCCTTCAAGCTATTGTTAAAGGCTTTCAAATAACACCGGCGACGTGAATCATACCTTACGTGATTCTTGATTGTATTGTTTGTGTGCACATTGCACTGTGTTCACGTTCCCCATCTATTTCTTTTGCTAACCTGTTTAAATGTATTTAGATAGTATGACTGTGGATAACTTATTCGGATTTTTTTTTTTTCAAGCATGTTCAGGGGATTTTCAAATACCCATCTGCATGTCCATAATGTTAATGTTTCTTCACTTGTGCAACTCTTCACAGAAAAATCATCATGGCATTTTGGAATCAAGTCAAGTAGCGTGACAAGGAATGTGCAGCCAGAACTCCATACGATTATGATCAATCCCCTAGTTTCATATACATTGCTGTCAGCGATAACGTGAAGCTCTGACACATCCCCCTCTTGTATTGTCATTCTAAGGGTGGGATTTCACGGAGCACGCGAACGATTTGCGAAGGACGCGAATGGCAAAATCAAGCATTCGTATTTTAGTCTGCAAAAGATCGCCAAACAAACGTGAGGGTTCGGAAGCGTCGTCAATTGTTCGCGAATGTCGTTTTTACTTCGGCGAGAATTTCAAAAAGTTTGAAATTTTCAGCGAACCTTTTTCGCACACTTGGTCGTGATTTGCTCGTGAATTGTTCTCGAATGTGTCTTTAAAGCCTCGTCATATGCGCAAGACCTTCGCAAGACACGCGCGATGTTCGCAAAGTGTTCGTGAAACCCCAAACAGACTCCGAAACTTTGGAGAATGTCTCGCGTATGTTACGCGAAATCTGGGAAGTTTTTCCGATCATTTTACGACGTAATCGCAAATTGTTCGCGTACCTTTTGAGACATTCTCGCGAACGTTTAGCGCACGTTTGGGGGATGTATGACCTATATGTTTTCTACAAATAAAAATCTTAGCATACATCTAATCATCAAACAATTATTAACAACTATAGTAACAAAAGAAATTAAAGACTAGCAAAGAGAAAGAAATGTTTCATATACAAAAAAAAAAAATCGCAGAATACACTTAGAATTAATCTAAAGTGTGTACAATTTCATTTGAACTATAGAGATTATGTGTTGGAGGAACTGCAAAAAAAAAAAAAAAATCAAATGCTTTACCAGAGGAGATAGGTCCTAGGAAAAAAAAAATGTAGGCAAGTACACGATAGAGAAATGAGAGAAAAAGAAAGGAGAAATAGAGGAAATAAAAAAAAAAATCAACTCAAGACAGCTTCCATCTCTCCTTGGGTACATTTTCTCCCATGATAATTGAAAATTTTTCCTTGTTCGCATTTCCGTCGCGTGTTCTTCGTGAACGTAACATGCTGTACTTTAGCAATGATACACACGACATTCGCACATACGTCGTGGAAACTTCGCACAAATTGCGCAAGAATAGTTTTCGGCTTCTATTGTCGGAAAACATTCGGAGAAAAACTTTTCCGAATGTTGGATTTTGTCATTCGCGCGTCCTTCGCAAATCGTTCGCGTGCTCCGTGAAAGGGTGGGATTTCACGTGAGTATCATTGCTAAAGTACAGCATGTTACGTACACGAAGAACACACGACGGAAATGCGAACAAGGAAAAATTGTCAATAATCATGGGAGAAAATGTTCCCAGGGAGAGGTGGAAGCTGTCTTGAGTTGAATTTTTTTCTTTCCTCTATTTCTCCTTTCTTTTTCTCTCATTTCTCTATCGTGTGCGTGCCTACATTATTTTTCCTAGGACATATCTCTACTAGTAAAGCCTTTGATCTTTTTTTTTTTTTTTTTGCAGTTCCTCCAACACATAATCTCTATAGTTCAAATGAAATTTTACATACTTTAGATTAATTTTAAGTGTATTCTACGATTTTTTTTTTGTATATCAAACATTTTATTTCTCCTTGCTAGTCTTTAATTTCTTTTGTTACTATGTTGTTAATAATTGTTTGATGTTTAGATGTATGTTACGATTTTTATTTGTAGAAAACGTATAGGTCATACATCCCCCAAACGTGCGCTAAACGTTCGCAAGAATATCTCAAAAGGTACGCGAACAGTTTGCGATAACGTCGTAAAATGATCGGAAAAACTTCGCAGATTTCGCGTAACATACGCGAGACATTCTCCAAAGTTTCGGAGTCTGTTTGGGTTTCACGAACATTTTGCGAACATCGCGCGTGTCTTGCGAAGGTCTTGCGCATTTGACGAGGCTTTAAAGACACTTTCGAGAACAATTCACGAGCAAATCACGACCAAGTGTGCGGAAAAGGTTCGCAAAAAATTTCAAACTTTTTTGAAATTCTCGCCGAAGTAAAAACGACATTCGCGAACAATTGACGACGCTTCCGAACCCTCACGTTTGTTTGGCGATCTTTTGCAGACTAAAATACGAATGTTGGATTTTGCCATTCGCGTCCTTCGCAAATCGTTCGCGTACTCCGTGAAATCCCACCCTAAGTACTGTCAGCTCTTTACGGAGTTGAGAAAAACTGTATACACAGGGGGACTATACAGTAATACGATCCACATCAAATGGTCGTGGTTTTATGTCACATATTGATTGCAAATGCCCTTTCATAGACGATCAAATCAAGCTTGTCGCATAAAACATATAATAATGATCTATTTCAACGTTTTACTACCCATTCATTGACTTTATCCTAATTTGTATTATAATTTCAGCCACAAAGTTGAATTTGGCAGAACTGAAGTGATAGGCAGTTATACTTATAGATGTATGTAATCTACGTTAATAGGTATAAATGTACCTACATTGTATGATAGATTTCAAATAATATGTTGTGAAGAATTAAAATTGACCATCTTTTTTTTTTTGTTCATGCTACAAGAATCCTTCACTCATCTTTAAAATAGGTTACCTATCATTAAAGTCATAATAATGACACACTATAGATAACAAGCATTAACATTAACGCCACATTTACGTATGATATAAGTAAATGGAACATTAAAGGTTTTATGACATACAGATGTATGTTGATTTGTGTTGATTCATGATACCTTGAACATCACTTTTGCGGTGAAAAGAAAATCTAGAAACATTCCATATATTTTGAAATCATTGTTCTTCTATTTTTCTTCAGATTACTTGGATCCGCCAACAACAACAACAACAAAAAACCTTCCAAACCCATATTCTTGTTGTGACCTCATCTGTTAATCATTGCTAAAGCACTACACCTTCCCCTCGACTCAGCATAACTTGCATGTGATATTAATGTGACTAACAAAAGACATGGCGAGGGAACAAGTTATACTCGGTATCGCGGAGGGTGCATTCCAATGTCTTTTGTTAATCATATTAGTACTTTAGCAATGAGTGACAGATGAGGTCACAACAAGAATCTTAGTTTGGAAGGTTTTTTTTTTTTTTTGTGGGCGGATCCAAGCAACCTAAAGAAAAATAGAAGAAAAAAATTATCTAAAAATATATGAAGAGTTTGTTTGCAAACACCGATAAGTCCATATATGCAAAATGGAGATATTTGCGATTAAAGGTCAAGAAAAATAGAGAGAATAATAAGAAAAATTTTGCTTCTTTTGACCATAACTTCAAAAAATGCCTTTAGATGTAGTGACCAATATATCATTTAAAAGGTATTATTTTGTATTTTGTGACAGAGACCTTACTTTAAAATCTTCAAAAATGGACTTATCTGTTTTTGCGAACAAAGTCTTCATATGGAATGTTTCTAGATATTCGTTTCACAGTAAAAGTGATGTTGAGGGTATCATGAATCAACACAAATCAACATGAAATTTGTATGTCATAAAACCTTTAAATTGCACTATGGGCCTGCAATCGAGTATACTTTGACAGGGACAATGGGACTGAATCAAAAAGTTGGCACAATCAATCACTTATCACATTAGCGTTATAGTTAAATCATCCTATGAAAGTCTGTGCAAAGGGATTTTTTTATTGGAGTGAATGTGTGTGTGCGTGTGTGTGTGTGTTAGTGTTTATGATGGAAGTGTGTTTATTCTGTCAGCGTATGTGTTTTGGCTGCGCGTGGGGAGGGATAAGCTGTTGCTGGCATAAACGTTATATTGATTTTATCAGCAGCTTTGAGTTTGATGAGTTTGACGGATTTGTACATGAATTCGGAGTGGTGCTTGCGTGCGGACAGATGCTGCTTTTATACATACGGTCCATTATGTCTTAATAATTATGTATCAACATTGGGAAGTCGTTTCATCAGGAATTAAGGTGGTATCGGTTCGGGTGTGTGTGTGGGGGGGGGGGAGTACATTTCGTTACTGCGAAGGTTCGTTATTCTGAAGGCTCTTTAGTCCGAAGGTTCGTTATTCCGAAGGTTCGTTATTCCGAATTTCATTTTCGGATAAACGAACCTTTGGAATAACGCCACAAAATTAGTGTTCGGATTAACGAACCCTTTTTCATTTTCGGATTAACGAACCTCTAGGTATAGGGAATTGTGTGTTTCGGATAAATGAACATTCGGAATAACGAACCTTCGGAATAACGAACCTTCGGAATAACGAACAGCACCCGTTTGTGTGTATGTGTGTGGGTGTGTGTATGTATGTGGGTTGGTGAATGTGGGTGTGGGATGATTTAGGTTTTGGTTAATCGGGGGTTGGTGGGTTGGGGATTTGATTTGAAGAAGGATAATTATAAATAATATGACAGATTTTGGTAGGATTTAATATTTAGGATAGATGTAGATTTGTTTCGGTTGGGGGGGGGGGGGGTTGGTCGGGTTTTTATGACTGATTTCATTCTAGATTTGTACAATGCATTTTTTTTTTTTTGTTTATGTATATGCCCTTGTAAGTAAGAAGGCGTTACATGATCCAAACTAATATATTCAAGGGATATAGGTTTGGTACATGTCAAAACTTTCTCGTGAAGAAATAATTGTTATAAGGTTGTATTCTATAATCGAGTTATCTATGTTGAAGTGAGATTATTTGTAGTATGAATAATTGACAAATAGACTTGTTTGTGTTTTGAATTGCATTTGTAACGTTTTTGTTCATGTTACACCCAGAATGGGTTGATTTATGAATGATTTGAATGAAATCAATCAATATCAAGGAAAAAAAGTACTGAGGGTTTTTTTTTTTTTTTTTTTTTTTTTGCATTATGAGGATTTGTTTGAGTGTTTGTTGGTGTTTGTTTATAATACGTATGTATTTTCGGTGTGCATATGGCGAAGAATAGTGATATGGAAGTTGTAGTTAAGACTGATGAAAGAATATGACTACAGTGAAAAAAAGAACAAAGACAGATAACATTTAGGGAGGGTAATTCCCTCGTATGCCTCTTCTCTCGGTCTCTCTCTCCTAGCCCGCCTCACCGCTGAAATTGACACACCCATACTATTTTGAAATCAACGCTGCTGTGAACTCTATAATACGTGCTCGTACACGTTGAAGGTATTTTCATTGCCACAGTAGTGCCTGCTGCTCAAAAAAGTTCGTTCGCGCAGACACACACACACACACACACACACACACATACGCATAACTTACCAGTCATACCCATCCCACCAAAGCATAACACCGGAGCAACCACCCCGAGCCGGGGGCGACAATCTTTGACGGGGCGACAATCTTTGTCGCAACATTTTTTTTTCCGTCATAAATTGTCGCCATCGAGGTCAAAAACTGGGAAACTGCACAAGCGTCAAAGTTTGTCGCCAGACGACAATCTTTGACGGGGCGACAATCCTTGTCGCAACACACGTGGTTTTATTTCAACACGAGGTAAATCACCAACGGCGATGTAATGTTGTGACTAGAATTGATGGTACTCTTATATCGAGTTTCTTAGACAAAAAAAAAAAACAACACTTTGGTTTGTTCCTCGGTCTTGTTTCAACAATTTCCATAATGTTGTCAAGAGCCTGGGATGTTCGATATTCAAATAAATCTTTGCATCTCTCAAGCTCTCCTTGAGAATTAATGATGACTAAAACTGGGTAATCCACGATTGCGCGATATCTGCCGTACACACTGAAGTTGTCTGTTTAAAAAAAGTTTGCTGTCTGATATTATCCATCATGACTGCCTGCAGATTTCGACCGTGTGACGTATAGATCATGGGATGCATAAAAGAGATCAACGAGTGCATTTTTCTGTTTTGGTGATATTCCTATCGGGGTTTGATGCCACCATTTATCTGTACAATCTTATGATTCACTTTCAACTCTAACGTAATGTAGGGAAGCTGTTGTTATCAAGGACTCGACACTAACGGTGGCCCCGTGGCCCGGGGCCACCAAAAATGAAAATCGGGCCACCAAATTTGAAAAAAGGGCAAATTCGGTGGCCCGCCTCGGACCACCAAAATTTTTTGAAAAGTGTCATTTATTTATGTTAAGATGTTGCAACCCATGTGCTTGTCAATGAATATTAGTCTTACCATTCAGCAGTTAAAGGATGGATGAAAAGGACTGAATGAGTGCCTGAGAGTGAGTGTTGCGAGTTTGTTGCGGTTTATTTATGAATAGATATGTCCAGCTTCCCATTCTTATTATGATAAAACTTAAATATTCGACTCACCAAAAAAAAAAAAAAAAAAAAAAAAAAAAAAAAAGGCAGGAATTTTAATGCATTTTATTGTTTTTTGGGGGCCACCAATTTTTTCTCTCGGGCCATCAAAAATTTGAAATTGATGATCTTGGTGGCCCCATCGGGCCACCAAATAAGAAAGTTAGTGCTGTTATCTATGTATCAAAATAAATAAGATTTCACACAATGTGAACAAAAATGGAGTCTCAGGCGTGGCAAGTGTTGCAGATAATGCTTACATTACTGTGTGTGTGTGTGTGTGTATGTGCTTCTGTGGTAACATGCAAACGTGCCGGAACACTTTGACCCGAATTCACGAAGGTGGTACAATGGAAACCATTGGAACCGATGTGAGATCATCGACGAGGAAGCGGAGTGACAGAGCGGGGACTTTTTTTTTTTTTTTTTTTTTGTAAAGAGAGTGCATTATAGTCGCGTTTATAACAATAAAAACAAAATTGTATGGAATTAAATATAATATTAAAAAATCACTGCGAAGGACTATGAGCATAACTTATAAAAAATAATTCATTTTACCAACTAGGCCTACGGACAGCGCGAGTGAGCGCTTAGGAATGATATAAGGCCTAGACTATCACGTCTGATGAACTAGATTTTGTATTACGCTATTTCGTCGGCTCAAAATAACAGAAGTCACATCCAATGGCCTTTCAGAAATATTCATTTATAGCTTCATTTTAATGTCCGCAAACGAACCGAGCGAGAGATCAGAATCATAGTAAATTCACGTTTCTCATGAACGTACGCACCCTGATAGCTGATTCTAAACATAATCCATTATTAACTTACCCAGAAAGTGTTCGAAATGTTCAGGGAACAGTTAGTTAAGTGTTTCGGCGTTCACCATCTTTGGACTGGCCATTGCCTCTTAACCCGGTGAAGTGGTCCCTCCTCAAATCTAACTGCATGGACCCCATGGAAGACCAGCTTAACGTAGCTGAATATGGGCTATCCAGCCATCTTCTCAGATGGAAAATGAACAAACGACGAAACCTCTTAGATTTCTGAATGCGGATGAGCCGCTGGGGGCATTGCGTGTATAGATATAAAGGATGGGTCAGCGCCAGCTGATGCCTGCATTGGTATACTAAGTCACTTTTCCGCACTTTGCCATTCGGTTTTAGTCTGAAATGTATTCATTATAAAAGCTTAGACCTGATCACATTGTTCCAACAATGAAACATATTCTTATATTGCTAGGAAGCTTGGAAGAAAAGGGAAAATGAAAGCATTCTCTAAAGGGGGAGTACTCATCTAAAAATAATCATTTAATGTTTGCAATAACCATCCATGGAAAGCTTTGATGCTATTATTGTTGGAAACACATTCATTTTTTGTTGTGACGAGATATTTCGCGGATTATCTTTTTTTTTTTAAGCTACGGGATTGATGGTCAAGGGAACCTAAGTAACTGAGAATGCCCTGCCCCATTCAGCAGCTAGAGTAACAAACAATATAGTGCACATCTTCTCGTAATGTTTTAAATTATGTACGTTTATTATGTCAATGAGTTCTTCTTCATTTGCCTTTATTGCTTGATAGAAATGTTGTGAGTTTGTACTTGTTTGTCAGATTCGCGTGGTGATTTTACCAGAAAGCCAAAACCAAAAACCAACTTCTATTGTTTGCAGACTAGGTCAGTAAACAATGGTAGAGGGGTCAAATCAGTACTTCTTTCTGATTTTCCTCTGACGGCATTGAAATGGATGTAGTGCCTTTTGAAACGAAACTAATATTTGAATGTAATTTCTAAACACTCTTCCGTCGGAAATTCAGTTGTTGGTTAGTACAAGTGTAAAGAGTTCCTTAAATGAATATATAAATACCGAAGAAGTGAATTTTCATGAAAAAAGGATGTAGTATCCTTTTTCGACTGAGCTCTTCATATAGAAACGCACACACACACACACACATACACACACACGCAAACAGATTTACTTTAATATAATGTCATCATCAAATTGAGATAAGATTAAAATCATTAAATTTCAGTAAACTCATTGTATACAAAGTAATACAGGTCGAAGAAATTCTTGCTCACTCTTTTTTCAGCAGCTTCAATGTCAAATATCTAAAGTTGTCAAACAATGCATTTATTTCCTTTTATTTGACTCATTTTTTCATGGGATATCATTGTACTTGTACGGATTATATAGCACACACTCATACACCTGTTGCTTACAATGTTGTATTATAAACAAAAGAGTACACGCGCTACGATAAATTATACATAAGTGGATTTGCTTGCAGCCTTTACATTATAGATGATGTACTAAACATACAAAGACAAAGTAAAACAGAAGCGAAGAGTGGCTTGCGTAAGAGTAATCAATAAAGGAGAACAGGACAATATTTTCAAAAAGACTTTTCCATTTATTCACTCAAGTTATCGCCCGGATTACAGTTCAGTAAACGGTGTCATTTTTTTTTCACCCATGTACAGATGGAGATTAGTAGTGTACGCCAAGTTTGGTTGGTGACAATTATCTCTACGTCAAAAATCAAGCACAGTTATATTAACATAGAACGCTTATGTACAGCACGCTTGCATCAACATACTAAGGGATCATTGATATCGGAGAGCAGCATCATTTTTACAACTTTCTTAAAAAATACACAGACCTCACATTTCGATATCACAGGGAAGAGAGTCCCAGATATTGGGTCCAGTGTGTCTGATAAATTTCAGAGCCATATCCCGCTTACAGATTATATAAATGGCAATTTTCAGATAATCTTTCAGATAATCTAATTCTTTTTTTTTTCACCCATGTACAGATGGAGATTAGTAGTGTACGCCAAGTTTGGTTGGTGACAATTATCTCTACGTCAAAAATCAAGCACAGTCATATTAACATAGAACGCTTATGTACAGCACGCTTGCATCAACATACTATAAGGGATCATTGATATCGGAGAGCAGCATCATTTTTACAACTTTCTTAAAAAATACACAGACTTCACATTTCGATATCACAGGGAAGAGAGTCCCAGATATTGGGTCCAGTGTGTCTGATAAATTTCAGAGCCATATCCCGCTTACAGATTATATAAATGGCAATTTTCAGATAATCTTGAAGGATGGGAGTGAATAATTTGCCCTTGCTGAACTTAAATAATGATATATTATGTTTTTGCATTTAGACTCTTCATATTATTCAGTACACACACATATATTACATATTACGTGCATGTGTAAAACTATAATAAACACACAGACAGAGAGAAAGGGAGAGAGACAGAGACAGAGAAGCAGAAAACTGTACGATTACGATGCTACAAAGACGATTATGTTTGTTCTTGTTGATATGCTGCTGAAAGTGCAATGCAGGTTTGCAAACTTAATAACTTCGTCACCACAATCCAAAACTTCCAGGTAGACGTAATACTTTAAATTGAGAGTTTTC
Organism: Diadema setosum; assembly: GCF_964275005.1. Classification (NCBI taxonomy): domain Eukaryota; kingdom Metazoa; phylum Echinodermata; class Echinoidea; order Diadematoida; family Diadematidae; genus Diadema; species Diadema setosum. The sequence continues at coordinate 31,078,701 of NC_092690.1, forward strand.
TGTGTCAACCTCTTCTAAACTGTTTATCTTGTCATTCAAAGGCTCGAGACTTTGGTTTCGTTCATCATTGTAAGATCTGTTGTTATTCACATTCATCAAGCTGTTTTCCGACCTTCTTAGACTGTAACATTTCCTTTATTTCACAAAGAGGTTAAACCATGTCTTTTAACACCTGCTCTTAGAGTTGACCTGTATTTCTTAAACTGCTATTATGCATGTTACCCTTATGAGAGAAGCAGGAGTTTTATGTACAGTCCCAACAACTTCACTTTACGAAAAATATACCATTATGAAATGTAAAAGACACTCCCTATTGCAAATATGCAGGAAATCGACATGTGACCGCAATAGGAATCATTCAATCAGTACTTCTAACCCCTTCGCATGTATCGAACTCTGTATATATAGAGTATGTGATGTAATGTCCATTATGTGCAGTTTGAATGAAGTCCAATTTCTTTACTTAAGTTCATTTTGCTTCATCACTTTTGTAGTATCGGCGTATTGCTTACCAGCCATCTTATTATCCGCTTTGAGTTAAATAAACGGTCACCACTGGCTGTTGTAAGATGATTCTTCTTGATCAAAAAATTGAGAAGGCCCAAAACATCAGCTTGATAAACAATTGGCACCTATCCAAAATAACAACAGCAACAAGCAAACATAAGTGTCGTACCTTAGGTTTGTAGCAGTCATCCATGCTCTTGGTAATACACACAAAATCTATGTATTACATGACTTTACGTGTGATTTAGATAAAAACACCAAAAATGCAAAAGCGGCATCTTAAGGCCGTGACCTGCGCAAACAAACTAAAACTTATTTACATCCGTTGTCATAGTAGATTTAGTAAACTGTGTTCAAAGTAACTGTAATCTTCAAAGAACTTATATTAATGTCTAACACGGACTAAACAGACGAATATGGCATTGTCTTATTTCACTGCGGTACCAAGTAACTTTCCTAACAAGTCTCAAACATGATGGGAATATTAAATTTTGCCTTCTCAACTTTTTGCCAGAATTTTCCCCCACCATAAGTAAAGACAATTTATAGTACATAGTAACAGCCTGGCATGCTTTCAAGCAAAGGATGCAACCTGTATTATTAAATGCTGATTTTTTTTTTTCACACTTTAGTAAGATTTAATAATCTTGCCATCTCCAATTCTTTTAAAGTGTTGCTGATAGAACTACGCATGTGTTGTTTCCTGTAGTCAAAGAGATTAAAGTGTGTAAGTGCAGGTTTTCGAACCAATGCATTCACAACGTGTCAAAAAGAGTGTATATCAGGCAACCGTACATCGTCGGATTTTTAAACTCTTAATCATACTCTGTTAAATGGGAAGAAAACACTTCAAGTCAGATCTACAGAAGTTGTCTGGCTTATATAGATTGATTCTCATGTGTCTGCATAGCTACTCTCTAAAGAGAAGATTTCACTTCGGAAGGGCGCCTTTGTCCTTCAAATTGGATGCAGGGGTGACCATATGAGCACGTATACAGGTTGACATGTTTGTATTCGCCAAAACTAATAACATAATATACACATTCGTTGTCAATGTTTTCACAGCTTGATCTTTCCATATTTAAGGTTATGCCATCTTTATAGCAAAGCAATTGGAACATTCACGATGACAGACATGACTGGTAGCACTTCTGTATTTTTGTTTTGCTTTAAGAAAGAATTATAACAAACACTAATACCCTCTTGGTCAAGTCTTGCGTTCCACGAGTTAAACGAGTGACATCAGGATACATGAGTATCCATCAGCTGCCGGTTCATATCCAGACGGTCAAGTCAAGAGAAAAAGCTGTTCAGGTGCATGGCGATACCCAACGTTTGCCACGCTGGGTAAAGCAGTGTAAAAGAGGAAGAGAGAGAGAGAGAGAGAATGGAAGACGTAAAAATCTGGGCAATTTCATAAGTTGGAATATTAAAAGCTCACACTTCGGGGTTTTACTCTCCACTCACGTCTTGTCCGCTACAGCCTTGCTCAGGCCAGTCAATATTTTACTGATTATTTACCCAATCCTTGTGAAAATGCATTATTTCTCACGCCTACCAATGATCATGAAATAATCAATGTTGTTCAGAATTTGAAAACAACTAAATCGAGTGGGCATGATGGTCTTAGTGTTAATTTATTGAAACAAATAATTTTTTACATTGCAAGCCTCCTATCTCACGTATTTAATATGTCTCTTTCAACAGGTATTTTTCCGAACTCATTTAAACTTGCAAAAGTTATTCCCATTCATAAAAAAGATGACTTTAAATTAATGAGTAATTATAGACCAATTTCATTATTACCAAGTATATCCAAAGTTCTTGAAAAAATTGTGTATAAAAGGTTACATCAGTTTTTACAAACCAATAATTTATTGATACCCAATCAATTTGGATTTAGAAGTGGATATTCTATTGACTATGCAATCGCTCACATGTGTGATAAAATAATTGAAGCTTTTGCTGATAAGAAGCATGTTATAGGTATATACATGGATTTGTCGAAAGCATTCGACACCATCGACCATGAAGTATTGATGCGTAAACTTAATAAGTATGGAGTACGAGGTCACGCTCTGCTCTGGTTTATAAATTATTTGCAAAACCGTCAACAGTATGTCAGTTTTCAGTCTTATGAATCACAGAAACTTGATATTAAATGTGGGGTACCTCAAGGCTCCATTTTAGGGCTTCTGTTGTTTAACATTTATATAAATGATATTATAGGTTCTTCTCCATCTTTGAATTTTATACTTTTTGCTGATGATACATCCATTATTACATCAGATTATGATATAGGGACCCTTGTTAATCGTTTGAACATTGAATTATTGAATATATTGAATATATTGAATTGGTTTAAATCAAACAAGTTATCTTTGAATGTTAATAAGACAAATTTTGTTCATTTTAGAAAACCCTACTTACAGGATCTTAATGTCAACATATCAATTGATGGGTTTTCTCTTTGCGAGAAACAGGTTATTAGATTTTTGGAGGCACTACAATCGATTCTCATTTGACATCGAACGAACATATATCCTGTCTACAAAGGACCCTATCAAGAAATATTGGCGTACTCTGGAAGTTGAAAGATCTCTTATCAGAACGATCCCTGATTATTTTATATAATTCTTTAATTTTGCCTCATATATTGTATTCAAATATTGTATGGGGAAATTGTAGTATTACTAAACTGAATTCATTGTATTTACTCCACAAGCGTGCTATTCGTATTATTACTAATTCCACAAATTTATCTCATAGAGATCCTTTATTTCATCGTTTGCATACTCTGAAGCTTCAGGACATCCACATTTTACAAACAGGTATATTCATGTACAAGTATGCAACAAATCAACTTCCCTCTTTATTTCATAATATTTTTCACTTAAATTAGAATATACACACATGTCCAACTCGCCGTTCGACAGATTTTCACCTTGTAAACCCCAAAACTGTTTAAGCTCAGAAATCAATTAGACATTACGGTCCCGATGTCTGGAATAACCTACCTGATCAATTACAGCAGTGTACTTCATTTTTTTTTCCTTTAAAGCTCATTTAAAAAAGTATTTATGATTGAAATATGTTTCCAGTTAGTAGTCTTTGATCAATGTATTTTTTTTCTTTTTTTCTGAAGTCTCAGTAAGCCCTGATCCATGCAAAGTTTTTTTTTTTTTCATTCCCTCCCGTTCCTTTCTTTGATAATGATATTGCATACATTCAGTAAAGCGTATACCTTACCCCCAAAATAGGCATGCTACAGCCTTTATTCTCTCTTGCACTGTCAACTGCACACACGACGCACTGTCACTCGCGCACACCTACACTTTTATTGTCTACTATACCATGCAGTAGTCCATGGTGCTGCGTGCTGTTTTTTTTTTATTCTTGTTTTAAAGCGCAAAATCACTATTTTTCTTTTCTGTTTTTTTTTTCTGTAGCAAAATGTGTTTCGTGTATTAAGATTAAGAGTTTTATGAGTGCATATATAATTGGTGTTGTATTACATTGGTATCACATATTCAGATAGGGCCTCATCCACCTCAAGCTCTGCTTATGATGACGGTCCCCTGTATTGATTTCTCCTTTGTTAATAGATACAGTGTGCCTTAATATGTTATTTTGATTCATAATTATGTCACTTCAGACTAAATGTTGTTACTCAAACGATTTTTCTTTGTATTGATTTGTATGTATCTGTATCATTTTGTTTTCATTTGCAATTGTATTTGGAGAAAGAAAATGCAGAAATAAACCAACCAAACAAACAAACAAACCACAATATAGCGTGTGCTTGGTCATGGTCTTTGAACTCTTGTGTTTGCCACGTTCATGTGTGTGTGTATGTGTGTATTTGTGTGTGTGTGCAGGTGTCTGAGTCTATGAGTTCATTGGTATTGCACTTCTTCAAATTTCATGTACAGTGTACCAGTCTGTTTACTTTGGTGTGAAGCGCCTTTAGCCTTTAATCAGAATTGAAAATGACGCTTTTATTGTTTGCACGTACTATAGATGTAATATTACTTCTTTTCTCATCCCTTTTCTAAAAACATTAATGATAACAATTATAGTGAAAAGGAATCAAATTACGACCCTACATCACAGGTTGCTGCTACCCTCTGTCTTCGTCTACCAAATCACGCGCTACTTTACCGCAATTCCGGGATATTCCAAAATTCAGCGTGCCACTCTTAAAGCGATACAATGCTTACAATAATAATCTATGAAAAGGTATATATGAAGACCTGAATATAAGAACGACCCAAGTCCAATTTCTGGCCAAATTCAGTTTGACATGGAAAATTGTAGCTTATGCTGGACTCATCTTGTGTATAAATGATAAATCCTAATTACCCCTGGAAGTGCCTGAAATGAATGAGTTAAATCTTATATTAATGTAAGAATGAAGGACTTGGGTCACTGTTACATTCATATAATAGCGCCCTCTCTCATCCTTCTCTCATCTCTACAGCAGAATATCATGTATATGAATCAAAGAACGACCCAAGTCCATATGAATCAAAGAACGACCCAAGTCCACCACACAAAATGGCCTCTCCACAATTAATGTAAATGTTAATTGTCATAATAATGGCTCTATGTTCTAATTTGCATATACAATGTTGCCTTCCCATCACAGTTAAATAGAATACTATTGGACAAATAAAAAAGATATGAAGTTTTTTTTTAAGTTTACTCGAAATGGTCTTCCATGGACTTGGGTCGTTCTTATATTCATATAATCATATATATGTATATACATATATATATATATAATATATATATATATATATATATATATATATATATATATATATATATATAGATATATATACATGGACTTGGGTCGTTCTTATATTCATATAATCATATGAAGGGTTTGTTTGCAAAAACCGATAAGTCCATTTTTGAAGATTTTGAAGTACGATTTCTGTCATAATGTACAAAATAAATCCTTTTAAATGATACATTGGTCACTACATATAAAGGTATATTTTTGAAGTTATGGTCAAAAGAAGCAAAAATTTTCTTATTATTCTCTTTATTTTTCTTGACCTTTAATCGCAAATATCTCCATTTGGCAAATATGGACTTATCGGTTTTTGCAAACAAACTCTTCATATATATATACATATATATTATATATATATATATATATATATATATATATATATATATATACATATAATTTTCACACATATAACATGCACTTCTCACACCCACGTATTTAGATACACAACTAAAGAAATTCGTTTCAATAATATCCCAATGGCTGCATTCGATGATGGATATATTACCAGGATCAAATTAAAGACAATGTTCACTGCAAGCTTACCTGATACACCACCCGAATACACGCTTAGTATGTTAAGTTACCTTGCCATGTCTGATTCCTGGTTTAAGAATAAAACACATCAATGCACATATATTAGAACAGTATGGCAATTGCTCAGCGAGCGGCTGGATGAAACAAAAATATTTCATATTATTAAAACTTTGTTTGTTTGTTTGCTTGCTTTTTACGACTACTCCGTTTTGTGGGGCACCGACTGCATTGTTATAATCCAGAATGAAAGTTTTATTCAAATTGCAACATATTTTTGATAACATCCTATGCACCTACTCCAACTGATATGCTAGGAAAAGAAAGAAATATGTGGGCTTACCTGTCATAATTTCGTAGGCCAGGTCTAAGAATCCGGCCTCGTAGACTTTATCGCTCATCTTTCTTTTCTCCTGCCATGCTTTTTCTAAAGATATACATTTATGTGAATAAATATGCAATATCATTGATCATAAATCTTACTTCCCTCGTGTTCCGCAATATTGTTTGATGTGTGCTACATACTCAAAAACACCAATGTGAGAATAGAAAACCACGGGGGAAAGAAAGACTGCTTTTCTTTTCACATAACGTTATAATTTGATCTTGATGCAAATTTTGTGATGACGTCAAGTCATTGTTTTAGACCAAAAGCTGAAAGGCAATTCTAAATCATTACAAGACTGGGGAAGAGGATCAATCATGTAAGACACGGAGTATAATCTTTGTATGAATAAACGAATCGTTGTCATAATAATTAAATGATGCTTAGCCAATGTGATTCTCGCCGTATGGGTGGCTCCCAAGGAGTTCAGTACTATAACATAATATCAAAGACTTTTTACCCCGAGGTAGCCTATACTGGAGATTATCAATATGATCTGCCAGCAATTGTCACCACTATGGTAACTCAAAAGGGAAATAATGGAGGCTTTAAACCAATGATCACCTGTTTAATAGTTATCTTTACCTCAACGTATTATATTTCTAATATGCGGGTGCAAGGTATCCAGAGAGGGTAGAAAATATGATTGAAGTAAGAGGAAAATCGAGCAATTCCTTTGAATGTCAAAATACTAGTTCACATTGTTAGTATTTTTTTCTTTTTTTTTATCAAAAAGGCATATCCCACTTCTCTTACATGGTACTTTTAAATCGCCTTGTCTAATCTTCTATCCGTTCTCAGTTTCTTTTTCACAAACACTGATTACTCGGGGCTTACAGCCAAACAAGCTTGTTTTCATGTATAGGTCCCGTCATATTTCTCTATGTTCAACCTCATTTCCATTTCGGCTAGTTATTACCATTGCTGCGTTATTACCATGTATATAATTATATATATCAATAATAATGTCACAACAGAGAAATGCATTAAATGCCAATTTTGATTTTAATGAATAATCCGAATTTTGGAGGATCCTTCCTCTTCATCAGGGATGAATAGTGCGAATGAATTTTCACAGTGATATTAACAGTGAGGTGTTACTACCCTACAAGCGCGCAATCTGTGTAACCAAAACAAAAAAATAATAGACTGGAAAAGCACTCCGAGAGCGCAGACCTCCGCCAAGCAGGTACTTTCCATTGATGATCTTGCTCTTCCATAATATGGAGATCAGTGATTTCCACCCACTGAAAAATTGCCCGAGATCCCCAGTATAGGAGCCTTTGTTACGTCATAAACCCTCAGATGCGCGGCGCGTCTCGCCCTAGCAGAAACTAGGGCACGCACTTTAGTGCGCGCATGCAAACCTCAAATACGCCCAGCCTGAACTCCCAAGTTCATTGACCCTACCTGCCAAAATATCAAAAATCCTTCATAAATTCCCTACAAATTCTTGGATAATTACCAAAAGTTAATCGTTTGGTATTTGTGTCATTCTCAACCTTTCCTGCAAGTTTCATTTCAATCCGTTCAATACTTTTTGAGTTATTATGCGCACAGACAAACGAACGAACGAACGAACGAACGAACGAACGAACAAACCAACGGTAACGAAAACATAACCTCCTCCCTTGGCGGAGGTAATAATAACAACAAACGCATGTTGTGCGCTTACGAGTGTCGTACCTGACGTCATAATAGAGAAGACCTCACACTAGGATTGCGCGCGCTGCACAAAAGGATCATGAGACAATAATAGCAATAATAGAAACGTCATAAAGGCAGTGAAGTTAACATGATACGTTGTAAAATGAAAGTGCCAATGGATTTTCACAGTGATATTTACAGTGAGGTGTCAATATCCTACTAGCGCGCGTAGTCTCCGTGTAACCAAAACAATAGGTAACAAATAATAACAATGAATGCATGCTGAGTTGCGCGATTATGAGTGCCATACTGCAAGTCACAATAGAGAAGACGTCATACTGAGATAGCGCGCGCTGCACAAAGAAGACAATAATAACGATAATAGAAACGTCATAATGGCAATGAAGTGTCAATACAATCTGTCATGTGCTTTTACGCATTATATAGAGAGAAGAGAAGAGAAAGCAAAAAGTAGGAAAGAAGGGAATAAGGAGAGAAGAAAGAAGGACACAAGAAAAAAAGTGAGAAAAATGTCATAATACATGAGGCACATTTACTGGTAACACATCAAGACTGCGCAAGTTGTCCAGTACCAGAAAAATGAATTCATTCGCACTAGTCATCCCTGATGAAGAGGAAGGATCCTCGAAAATTCGTATTCATTAAAATCAAGATTGGCATTTAATGCATTTCTCTGTTGTGACATTATTATTGCTATTTCAAGTACTGCCATTACGCGGAGCAACTACAATGTATATATATATATATATATATATATATATATATATATATATATATACACACATATATATATATATGAATATATATATATATATATATATATATATATATATATATATATATATATAAGAAAGAGTCTCAAGTACGCCATGGATCCAACGAGTCGTCGGATCCCTCTCAGCAATTCACCAAAGAGGCAGAGGAAGTCCTGTCATCACTATCGGCGATCCCGAAAACTGAAAGCAGGAACCTTCTCCCCACCGATCCCAGAACCAGTCGTCTCTACCTTCTACCAAAGATCCACAAACTACAAGCGAAAGTAGCCTCACACCTCGAACAACCAGAAGGCGAGATCTCCAGTGACCAGCGCTCTCCTTGACAACGCAGCTCCAGGGCAACGCACTACGCGCATGACGCGCATAGCATTGTTGTTATGATTCATGTTTATCATTGTCCATCATTGTCTTTGCACTGACGAAGGTCTGAGGCAGACCGAAAATTTTGTAATAAAATTTTTGTGTAATCGTTGGATCCATGGCGTACTTGAGACTCTTCCTTGTAATAATTACAACATTCGAAGTCCAACACGTGGAAAATTCCAAGATGAACGTTATATATATATATATATATATATATATATATATATATACATGCATGTATTTTTGCATATTGTTGACAATGTAAAAAACTATTATTTCCAATGTAGTACCCATAAATGAAAAGTGTGCAAATTAATGAATTGTAGTGAATTGAATGAAATTGAATTGTTACTAATATCAAGTTTATGTTAAATCGGCGTGCACATATCAATAATAGGCTTTTACAATTCGTGATCTCAACATTAATGAAAACGTATGAGGAAGATAATAGAGAATTCCATACACCCAAACACAAAGAAAACTTACGCGGAAAGTTCATAATGCTGCCATATACCTTACTGAAATAATTATGATATTATGAGTAACAATATTCCTGTGTCCTCTACATGGAGCAAGATGAAAGCTCTTTTAGTAATCCAGGAAAATAAGTATAAGTGAAGTCCTATATTAATTTGTTCATACCACTTATTATAAAGCCATCTCGAGCTATTGTAGCATCAAAGATTTCAAATGCATAAATTGTGATCAGATTGTCTGATTTCCTTCAAAATTCACGAGATTCCTAAGATACTGCTGCATTCACCACATCTAAGAATATTAATTAAGGTACAAGGTGTATGTATTTCAATCAATTCAATACAATTCAATACAAAAATATATTTTACTTTTTTTTTCAACTGAAAAGTGGTCCGGAGTCTTATATACGAAAAACAGAATTCGCCAACCAAAACACCCACATAACAATTCTCCGTTGGGCCAACGTCAGCAATTGTCACCACGGTCGCGGTCAGTGAGATGACGTTGGCTCAACGTTGGGCCAATGTCTTTATGGTCGCCACTTGCGGTCGGTGGATATAGTTGGGTATCCTACGTTGGGCCAACGTTGGCGATGGTCGGTACGGTCGCAGTTTGTAAATTAACGTTGACGCAACTTTGGGCCACCGTTCACCTTGTCGGTGATGCAAGATGGAAATTGGTTGGTAATCCTAAGTTATGACAACGTTGGCAATGGTCAGGACGGTCGCAGTCGGTAAGCTATCGTTGGTACAAGGTTGGGCACTTGCTTTACTCTCGTACCCGAGGGAAGGTGGAAATTATTTGGCAAACCTACGTTGGGCCAACGTTGGCAATTTTTGTTTTTGCACAGCTGGTGAGATAACGTCGGCACAACATTTGACCACCCGTCTAACTTTTGTCATTGATGCCAAATTGATATTGGTTGGCTATCCTACGTTGGGCCAACATTGGCGATGGTCGGCATGGTCGCAGTCGGTATGCTTACGTTGGAACAACATTGGCCCATTGTCTTACTTTTGTAACTAATCTAAGACACCAGGCCAACATTTGCCCAATATTGAAATCCTGCTGGTCAAACGTCATGCGTGTATGTTGGTACAACATCAAAATATGACGTTGGCTCAACGTCATTTTGGCCGTCAGACCACCACTGGTCCAACAGTGAAATTCTGACGTTGGAGTGACGTTGGTACAATGTCAAATCAACCATATATCTACTTAAAGGGCAGCATTTGTCCAATGTTTATCCAACTTACAAGTGTGTATGTTGGCACAACATTAAGAAATTTGACGTCGTACTGACGTCATTTTGGCCACCGGGCCAATATTGGCCCAACAATGAAAGCCTGATGTTGGACCGACGTTGGTTCAATGTCCGACCGACATTATACCAAATATGTTACCACTTTAAATGCTGCGTTGACAAAATGTGGGTAAAATGTCATGCGTGTATGTTGGCACAACACCAGAATATGACATTGGCTCGACGTCATTTTGGTCGACTGGCCAACATTGGTCAAACAGTGAAAGTCGGACGTTGGCACAATGTCAAATCAACATTACATCGATCATATTTCCACTCTGAATAGTGCATTTGTCCAATGTTAATCCAACTTGAATATGTGTATGTTGGCACAACGTTCCAAATATGAGGTCGCTTTGACGTCATTTTGGCCATCAGGCCAGCATTGGCACAACAGAAAAAGCCTGACGTTGGAACAACGTTGGTTCAATGTCATACCGACATAATACCAACCATGTTACTACTTTAGATGCTGCGTTGGTCTAATGTTTGTATGTTGACCCAACGTCAAAATATGACTTTGGCTTAACGTCATGCTGGTGGTCGGGCCACCACTGCCCAACAGTGAAAGTCTGACATTGGAATGACGTTGGCGCAATATCAAATCAACATCATATCAACCATATTTCCACTTTGAATACGGCATTTGTCTAGTGTTAATCCAACTTGAAAGTATGTTTGTTGCAACAATGTTCGAAATATGGTGTCGCTCCGACGTCATTTTGGCCATCGGGCCAACATTGGCCTAACAGTGAAAGCTTGTCATTGGACTGACGTTGGTTCAATATCAGACCGACATCATACCAATCATGATACCACTTTGAATGCTGCGTTGGCCCAATGTTGGTAAAACGTTATACGTGTATGTTAGCACAACATCACAACATGATATTGGCTGAACGTCATTTTGGTCGTCGGGTTGTCTAACAGTTAAAGTCTGACGTTGGACTGACGTTGGCAAAATATAAAATCAGCATCATATCAACCATATTTCCACTTTGAATACTGCGTTTATCCAATGTTAATTCAATTTTGAATGTGTGTATGTTGGTTCAACGTTAGAAATATGACGTCGTTCAGACGTCATTTTGGCCATCGGGCCAACATTGGCACAACAGTTAAAGCCTGACGTCGGACCGACGTTGGTTCAATGTCAGACCGACATAATACCAACCATGATACCACTTTGAATGCTGCGTTGGCCCAATGTTGGTAAAACGTCATGCATGTATGTTAGCTCAACATCAGAATATGACGTTGGCTCAACGTCATTTTGGTCGTCGGGCCAACACTGGTCTAACAGTTAAAGTCTTACGTTGGACTGACGTTTGCACAATATCAAATCAACATCATATCAACCATATTTCCACTTTGAATACTGCGTTTATACGATGTTAATGCAATTTGAATGTGTGTATGTTGGTTCAACGTTAGAAATGTGACGTTGCTCAGACGTCATTTTGGCCATCGGGCCAACATTGGCCCAACAATTAAAGCCTGACGTTGGACCGACGATGTTTCAATGTCAGACCGACATTACACCAACCATGATACCACTATGAATGCTGCGTTGGCCCAATGTTGGTAATACGTCATGCGTGTGTATATGCTAGCACAACATCAGAATATGACTTTGGCCCAACGTCGTTTTGGTCGTCGGGCCAACACTGGTTTAACACTGAAAGTCTGACGTCGGCACAATGTCAAATCAACATTATATCAACCATATATCCACTTTGAATACCGCAATTGTCAAATGTTAATCCAACTTGAAAGTGTGTTTTTGTTGGCAGATGGTTCGAAATATGACATTGCTTCGACGTCATTTTGGCCATCGGGTCAACATAAACCCAACAGTGAAAACCTGACGTTGAAATGAAGTTGGTTAAATGTCAGACCGACATAATACCAACCATGTCGCCACTTTGAATGTTGCGTTGGCCCACTGTTTGTCAAACGCCATGTGTGTATGTCGGCCCAACATTAAAGTATGACGTTGGCTCAACGTCATTTTGGTCGTCGGGCCACCATTGGTCCAACAGTGAAAGTCTGGCGTTGGACTTACGTTGGCACAATGTCAAATTGACATCATATCGACCACATTTCCACTTTGAATACTGCATTTGTCCAATATTAACCCTAACTAGGCCGGGGGGGGGGGGCTCCGAGCCCCCCCCCCCCCCCGACGTTCCGCGCGATGTATCGCAATTGCAAAAAGCTATCGCCGCGTCGTTTCATGACTTTTTTTTTTCGAGTCTCCCGCATCTTTTGACACCAAATTTGCGACGCCCGGGAGCGCGGTTCTGAAGTTACGCATAAATATATACATGCATGTCGGACCAAAAATTGCTCAAAAACGTGAATTTGTGTACAAATTTAATGCAAACTGTGCTCACAGGCAAATTTCATAAAAAGCATGATTATTTTGGTGTTTTATTGATTAGAATCAATGAATAACATAATTATTTTCTTGTTCGGAGCGATGTCGCGGAGAAATTTCATCGAAAAAACAATGAAAAACATAAAGTCGAAAAAACAAAGAAATACATAAGAAATTCAAAAAACAATAAAGTACTTAAGAATTTTTTTCTGATATCACAATTTTTTATTACATTTGCTAAGGACACTAAAAAGAATATTTACACAAAAATGTGCCTGTTTTGAGCTTTATTTTGTGATTTATACCAAATAGACTGATTTCATGCATCATTATGCATAAATTAGCATAATTTAGCATAAATGATAATTTTTGAAAAAATTAACTTTATGGTATTTCAGATTACATCATAGGCAATGAGTGTGCCAATTTTCGTCGCGATCGCGCAGTCGACGGCCGAGATCTGGAGGGGGCCTGGGAGCCCCCCCCCCCCCGCTCTATCAACTACCTAAAATAGCCCGGCCTAGTTAGGGTTAATCCATCTTAAAAGTGTGTACATTAGCAAAACGTTCGAAATATTACGTCACTCTGACGTAATTTTGGCCATCGGGCCAACATTGGACGTCGGCACAATGCTAAATCACCTTTATGCCAACCATATTTCCACTTTGAATACCGCATTTGTCCAATGTAGTTTAGTGTAGTTCAATAGTTCAATGTCAGACTGACATTATACTAACCATGTTACCACTTGAATATTGCGCTGGCCCTATGTTGGTCAAACATCATGCGTTTATGTTAGCCCAACATCATCATCATCATCATCAAAGACCGACATAATACCAACCATGTCACCACTTTGAATGTTGCGTTGGCCCACTGTTGGTCAAACGCCATGTGTGTATGTTGGCCCAACATTAAATTATGACGTTGGCTCAACGTCATTTTGGTCGTCGGGCCACCATTGGTCCAACAGTGAAAGTCTGACGTTGGACTGACGTTGTCACAATGTCAAGTCAACATCATATCAACCATATTTCTACTTTGAATGCTACATTTGTTCACTGTTAATCCGACTTGAAAGTGTGTACGGTAATTAGCACAACATTCAAAATATTACGTCGCTCCGATGTAATTTTGGCCATCGGGGCCATCGGGCCAACATGGGACGTCGGCACAATGTCAAGTCAACATTCCAACCATATTTTATTTCCATTTTGAATACTGCATTTGTCCAATGTTAATGCAACTTGAAAGTGTGTACGTTGGCCCAACGTTTGAAATATGACGTCACTCCGACGTCATTTTGGCCATCGGGCCAGCATTGGCCCAACAGTGAAAGCCTGACGTTGGTAAAACGTCATTCGTGTATGTTGGCACAAAGTCAGAATACGACGTTTGCTCAACGTCATTTCGGTCGTCGGGCCACCACTGGTCCAACAGTGAAAATTTGACGTTGGACTGACGTTGGCACAATGTCAAATACATCATATCAACCAAATATCCCCTTTGAATACTGCGTTTGTCCAATGTTAATCCGTATTGAATGTTTGTATGCTAGCACAATGTTAAAAATACGACGTCGTTCCGACGTCATTTTGGCAATCGGACCAACATTGGCCCAACAGTGAAAGCCTGACGTTGGTCCAATGCTGGTGCAATGTTAGACCAACATTACATCAACTATATACTTTTCCAGTTTGAATGCTGCCTTCGTCCAATGTTGGTCCAACGTCATACGTGTACATTTGCACAATGTCAGAAACGTGGGGTTGGCCCAACGCCATTTTGTCCTTCGGGCCAACATTTTTCAAAAAGTGAAGCCCTAATGTTAGACCAACGTTGGTAAAATGTCAGACCCTCATTGTATCAACCATTTTCCTCTTTGAATCCTGCGTTAGTCTAACATTACTCCTACGTCATGCGCGCTGCTTGAGTGTTAGCCAATGTTGGGGAGATTATAGCATAATTATGTAATTCACAACTGGGTATTTTTCAAAATGTTGATGAATTGTAGCATACAGTTGATTCAGCTAGAAATGGCCTACGGGAGTGGGGTTGGTGTACTATTGGACTGGTACTACATATAAGTTCACTACAATAACTTGGTCTGAAATTGGGATAAACGTCATTTCCATTAGCGTATTATCCATCATAAGAGAAGATAGACAAAAGACATTAAATTAAAATGTATTGATTCCAAGATTTAACTTTAGTTTAAAGTCAACAGTTTTATTCTTATTTCCACCAAAGGACAAAAATGATTTAAAGCCGCATAAGTTGTCAATTTGAATTTCATTCATTGAATGATGGTTCACCGAACAGAATATAAAAATGGCACGAATTGGTTATATCTAAAAAAAAAAAAAAAATGTACACTTCATCACGGCAAAAAAAAAAAATATATATATAACAACGGAAAAGAGAAACTTTACATTCTCAAGCTATTTAAGTGTTTACTGCTTATATTATTGCAACATGTCCATGATACAAAGACATTTTGAATACACTGTATTTCGATTTTTTGCCAAGTCATAATCATGTGAAAAAGCAGTTGGGACAACGTTGGCCCAACGTTGGATTTACGACATACAAAGATCATGAATATTAATGAAAGAATTTGCAATTTAAATCTGGCGCAAAATATCAAAAAAAAAAAGTTAAATTCAAAAGTATTCATGCTGGGATCAAACCGTAAACTGTGTTAGAAATTGTCATCGAACTATTGCTGATTTATGCACAATTTCCACTCGCGATTAAAAAAGTATTCCGATGTTTTGATGGAATTTTGATGAAAATGTAATGAAAGTGTCATCCAATGAGTAACCATGTCTTGAAACATTATCATATAAAGAAAATCAAATGCTTTTCTTTCAGCTAGGTATAGGAATAGGTATAGGATGTAGAAGCTTAGGAATAGGGTAGATTGTAGGAATTATGGGAATAGACTCTAATTCACGTGGCTTCTATCAAGAAAAAAGTCTTCGATGGTCTAACGTCAGAAACATGACGTTGGCCTGAAAAGCTTTTTTGGTCATCTGACCAACGATGGCTCAAGCCAGATAGCAATGCTGCGTTGTCCCAACGTTGGTCCAACGGCATACATGTTCGTCAGGCCAAAAACAGAAATGTGACGTCGCTGCTACGTCATTTTGGCCATCGGGCCAACGTTGGTCCAACGGTAAAAGCCTTATGTTGGGCCGACGTTGGTACAATGTCAGACCAACGTTATACCAACAATTCTTCCACTTTGCATGATGCACTGGCCCAACGTTGGCCCAACTACATGCGTGTATGTTGGCGCAACGACAGAAACATGACGTTGATCCAACGTCAATTTGGCCGTCGGGCTAACATTGGCCCAACAGTGAAATCTTGACGCAATGCTTAAGTTATATCAAGCACTTTTCCACCCTGTTATAACGTTAAGCTAAACGTTATTTAAACCACTTTTTCACTGTAGTATGACATTATCACACAGATAAACCATTTCCTTTTCTACTTTCCAATGACGTTAACCCCAACATTAAACCAACCACTTTTCGACTCTGTTACGACGCTATCCTACCACTGGATCAACGCTGCATCGACCATTATTCCACCATATTATGTTGATATAATATCTACGTTCTACCCACCACTTTTCCCACAGTGAAATGACGTTATATCAATGTTAAAGCAATATTGTACCAACCAGTCTCCCTCCATACTCTGACAGTATCCCACTGTTATACCGACCACATTTAAACTGTTTATCATTCACTTTTCAACGTTGTGCCAACGATGCACCAACGTTGTTCCAACGTCTTCCTTTTACTGTTGAGCCAACGTTGGTCCGATGACCAAAAAAGCTTTTTAAGCCAACGTCATGTTTCTGACGTTAGGCCTTCGTAGTCTTGTTTCTGGGCAGAAGCCACGTGAATTAGAGTCTATTCCCATAATTCCTACAATCTAGCCTCTTCCTAAGCTTCTACATCCTATACCTATTCCTATACCTATACCTATACCTAAACCTATTCCTATACCTAGCTGAAAGAAAAGCATTTGATCTTCTGTATTAACCCCCATGTAATGACATGGTTACTAACTGGATGACATTTTCATTACATTCTCATCAAAATTCCATCAAAACATCGGAATACTTTTTGAAACGAGAGTGGAAATTGTGAATAAATCAGCAATGATTTGATGACAACTGCTAACACAGTTTACAGTTTAATCCCAGCATCAATACTTTTGAATTTAACATTTTTTATAAAAATGTTGTGCCATATTTGAATTGCAAATTCTCTCATTAATATTCATGATCTTGGTATGTCGTTATTCCAACGCTGGGCCAACGTTGTCCCAACTGATTTTTCACATGATTATGACTTGGCAAAAAAAAAAAATCCAAATACAGTGTGTTAAAAAAAAAAAAAAGATGTCTTTATATCATGAAAATGTTGCAATAATATAAGCAGCAAACACTTAAATAGCTTAACAGTTTAAGGTTTCTCCAACGTCAGACTTTCACTGTTGTACCAATGGTGGTCCGCCGACAAAAATGACGTTGAACCAACGTCATATTCTGACATTATGCCAACATACACGCATGATGTTTTACCAGTATTGGGCCAACGCAGAATTCAAAGTAGAAAACTATTGATATAACGTTGGTCTGACATTGTACCATCATTGGACCAACGTCAGGCATTCACTGTTTGGCAAATTTTGCAATTTGACAATTGTGGTATTCAAACTGAATATATGGTTGATATGATGTTGATTTGACATTGTACCAACGTCAAACTTTACTGTTAAACCAAAGACCAAAATGACGTTGAGCCAACGTCATATTCTGATGTTGTGCTAACATACATGCATGACGTTTTACCAACATTGGGCCAATGCATCATTCAAAGTGGTATCATGGTTGGTATAATGTCGGTCTGACATTGAACAAACGTCGGTTCAATGTCAGGCTTTCACTGTTAGGCCAATGTTGGCCCATTGGCCAAAATGACGTCTCAGCGACGTCATATTTCTAACATTGAAGCAACATACACACATTTAAATTGAAT
This sequence comes from Diadema setosum, assembly GCF_964275005.1. NCBI lineage: Eukaryota > Metazoa > Echinodermata > Echinoidea > Diadematoida > Diadematidae > Diadema > Diadema setosum. The sequence continues at coordinate 31,096,952 of NC_092690.1, forward strand.
TAACATTGGATAAACGCAGTATTCAAAGTGGAAATATGGTTGATATGATGTTGATTTGATATTGTGCCAACGTCAGTCCAACGTCAGACTTTAACTGTTAGACCAGTGTTGGCCCGACGACCAATATGACGTTGAGCCAACGTCATATTCTGATGTTATGCTAACATACACGCATGACGTTTTACCAACATTGGAACAACGTAGCATTCAAAGTGGTGTCATGGTTGGTATAACGTCGGTCTGACATTGAACTAACGTCGGTCCAACGTCAGGCTTTAACTGTTAGGCCAATGTTGGCCCGATGGCCAAAATGACGTCTGGGTGACGTCATATTTCTAACGTTGGGCCAACATACACACATTCAAGTTGAATTGGCATTGGACAAACACAGTATTCAAAGTGGAAATATGGTTGATATGATGTTGATTTGACATTGTGCCAACGTCATTCCAACGTCAGACTGTAACTGTTGGGCCAGTGGTATCCCGACGACCAAAATGACTTTGAGCCAACGTCATATCATGATGTTGTGCCAACATACACTTGCATGACGTTTTACCAATATTTGGCCAACGCAGCATTCAAATTGATATCATGATGGTATAATGTCGGTCTGACATTGTAACAACGTCAGTCCAATGACAAGCTGTCACTGTTGGGCCAATGTTGGCCCGATGGCCAAAATGACGTCGGAGCGACGCCATATTTCGAACTTTTTGCCAACATACATACTTTCTAGTTGGATTAACACTAGACAAATGCAGTATTCAAAGTGGAAATATGGTTGATGTGATGTTGATTTGATATTGTGCCAACGTCATTCCAATGTCAGACTTTCACGGTTGGGCAGTGGTGGCCAGACGACCAGAATGACGTTGAGCCAAAGTCATATTCTGACGATGTGTCAACATACACCCATGACGTTTTACCAACATTAGACAAACGTAGCATTCAAAGTGGTAACATGATTGGTATTATGTTGGTCTGACATTGAGCCAACGTTCTTCCAACGTCAGGCTTTTCTGTTGTGCCAATGTTGGCCTGATGGCAAAATTACTTCGAAGCGACCTCATATTTCTAACGTTGAGCCAACATACATATTTTCAAGTTGGATTAAAATTGGATAAACGCAGTATTCAAAGTGGAAATATGGCTGATATGATGTTGATTTGATATTTTGCAAACGTCAGTCCAACATCAGACTTTAACTGCTAGATCAGTGTTGGCCCGACGACCAAAATGACGTTGAGAAAACGTCATATTCTGATGTTGTGCTAACAAACACGCATGACATTTGATGATGTAATGTTGATTTGACATTGGGCCAACGTCCGACTTTTACTTTTTGACCAGCGTTGGCCCGACGACCAAAATGACTTTCAACCGATGTCATACTCTGATGTTGTGCCAACATACACGCATGACATTTTACCTATATTGGGCCTATGCAACATTCAAATTGGTAACATGGTTGGTATTATGTCGGTCTGACTTTGAACCAACGTCGGTCCAACGTCAGGATTTATTGTTGTCCCAATGTTGGCCCGGTGGCCAAAACAACGTCAGCACGACGTCAAATTTCTTAATGTTTTGCCAACATACACACTTAAGTTGGATAAACATTGGACAAATGCTGCCCTTTTAGTAGATATGATGTTGGTTTGACACTGTACCAACGTCACTCCAACGTCAGACTTTCACTGTTGGATCAGTGGTGGTCTGACGGCCAAAATGACGTTGAGCCAACGTCATATTCTGATGTTGTGCCAACATACACACATGACGTTTGACCAAAAGGATTTCCCTGTTGGACAAATGTTGGCTCGCTGCCTTAGATTAGTTTTAAAAGTAAGACAATGAGCCAATGTTGTTCCAACGTAATAATACAGACTGCGACCATGCCGACCATCGCCAATGTTGGCCCAACGTACGATAGCCAACCAATATCCATTTGGCATCAATGACAAAAGTGAGACAGGTGGTCCAACGTTGCCACCATACCGACCATCGCCAACGTTGGCCCAACGTAGGATACCCAACTATATCCATCGACCGCAAGTGGCGACCATAAAGACATTGGCCCAACGTTGAGCTAACGTCATCTCATCGACCGCAACCATGGCGACCATAAAAACATTGGTCCAACGTTGAGCCAACGTCATCTCACCGATCGCCACCGTGTGGCGACCATTGCTGACGTTGGCCCAACGGAGAATTGTTATCTGGGCAACAGTAAAAGGATGACGTTGGAACAACGTTGGTACATCGTTGGCACAACGATGAAAATTGAATGATAAACTGTTGGTCCAGCGTTGGGACAACGTCATGATAAGGTCGGAGGGGAATTTTTATGACGTTGGGTGGATGTTGAGATTGTGCTATTATATGGTGGAAAATAAGGTTGGTATAAGGTTGGTCTATCGGTGGGATAAAATCATAACACTTAAAAATAAAAGTGGTAGGTATAAAGCTTGGATAGTGTTATAGAATGGTAGAAAAATGGTTGCTACAAAAGTGGTTTAACATTTGGATAACGTCATAACAGAATGGAAAAGTGATTGGTATAACGTTGATCTACAGTTCGGATAACGTCATTACATGGTCAGAATGTGGCTGATATAACGTTGGTGATAACGCCATATGACAGTTGAAATGTGGTCGGTATATCAGTGGGATACTGCCATAGTATGGTGGACAACTGGTTCTTACAATATTGCTTTAACGTTAGGATAACGTCATTTCACAGTGGGAAAAGTGGTTGGCATAACATTGGTCTAAGGTTGGAATAACACCATAACACGTTTGAAAAATGGTGGATACAATGTTGGGATTGTGTCATAGTATGGTGGAAAAGTGGTTGGTACAATGTTGCGCTAACATTGGGATAATGTCATAACACGGTGGAAAAGCGGTTGGTATAACGTTGGTCTAATGTTGGGATAACGTAAGTGTGGGGTGGTTGATACAACGTTGGTCTAAGTTTGGGATAACACCATAACAGTACAGTATAGTATAATTAGTATAATAACTAGACGTGGAATTTGTCAACACTGACAAATTAGGTGATCCGATATATTCGGGAATAAATGTAATGAACTTTGACCCTAATTTACCTAGAAAAGACAGTGTCTGATGAAGTAGTTATTATTTTATGAAAAAAATGTACTTGACATGGACTAAACATGTGCAAAATGTGGGCGTGAAAAGGGCGTGTTTTTCTTTTGAGCTATTGCAAAGAAAGTCACAGAAAGACATATCTCCCGACATTGAAGCTAAGCGTCAATTTCAACCAGGTTTGGGAAGTAATCCCGACTGCCAATTAGAATATGAATCACGTGAACGATAGCCCGAAGTATCATCCACAACATATTAAAATCTGGGAGAAATTTACTGAAGGATAAATTAGCTAGTGCTCGATAAAGACAGTCATGTCATTTTTCATTTCCAGAAAAAAATATACTCCCAAAGCGACAATAGCTTATTTGCACAGCCAAAAGGGCGTCCGACCAAAGCGTCGTTATCTTACAAAATGACCCATCTATCGAGGTCCATGTGTGTGCAAAATATGACGGTGATACCATGTACATTAATGAGATTACAGAATGAAGTATATTTGACCTTTGACCCCACTTTACACAGCCAAGATGGCATCTGAGCAAAAAGTTATTTTGTGAAATGATTCTTGCAACATGTTCCTTACGTGTGCAAAATGTGGGAAAGATAGGACGTGTATTTACCAAGATACAGGATTAAACACTTTTGATCTTTGACCCTAATTTATCCACCCAAGATGGTGTCGGAGGAAGTAGATATTATTTTGTGAAATGATGTTCGTGACATGAACTACACATCTGCAAAATATGGGCTTGATAGGTATTGGTGTTGTTGATCTATTGCACAGAAAGTGGAAGAAAGAAAGAAAAATAAAGAAAAAAAAAGGTTATTGTATAGTAATTTGAAGGAGAAGCATAAAAAAAAATCAGAAAAAGATAAAGTTAGGAAGGGAGAATAAGACTAAGTAAAGAAAAAGAAGAAAAAAGTGTTAAGAATAAGAGAAAAAAAATATTGGCAGGGGTGAGCCTCGAACCGGGGACCTTAGGATTATAAGTCGGATGCGCTATGCACTGACCTATTTCATCCTTCATAGGCCCAGTGTATTAAGCAAAATGACGTTGCATCGAAGCCAAGTGCCAATTCTAACCAAGTTTTTCGACGTAACGCCAACGTCGTATGAAAAAACAGAGGTCACATTCTCGATAGGCCAAAGTCTCAGCTACAACATACAAACATACTGAAATCTGGGTGAAAATCGGCAAAGGATAAGTGAGATACGCTCGAGTGAACTTGAAATTTGATGACGTCATTTTGAAAATTTACGTTTTTTATTTTATTAAGAAATTTGATATCTTTTAATCATTTTCCAGTATTGGCGACCCATGAAATGAAATGTAAAACTCATCAGCTTTCAGAATATGTAAAGAAAATGGGGGGGGGGCGGACACCTTCCATCCTGACGAGTAAAATCGGATTTAAAATTGGCGTGTTTTTTTTTTTTTTTTGGCATAGTTGCACTGTATATCGCCATTGACGCGCGCGTGGAATTTCAACTTTGACGGGCCCGTATGACGTCATATTCAGTTGGGTTGACTTGAAACTTGGTAGAATTATTTCATTACATTTCAGACATCCGATCCGTGTGAAAAAAACAGGAAATTTCTATTGCACACGAGCTGTGTGTGCGTATGTACTCGCGCGCGTAGCGTCCGTCCATTTTTTTTTTTCAATTTTTTGAAAAATGCTCCAAATGATCTGAAACGTGTGAAAAAAAAATTGAGTTCGATTCGACATGTCATTATTTCAACGTGCTCGTACACATACGTTTTAAGTGTAGAGATAAATTTTGATAATATGTGTAGAAAGAACTTGACTTGAACTACATGAGACGTAAATTTAAGTGAGAAATTCCATTCCATTAATGAGATATGAATAAAAATGTGATTTCATATAATGACGTCATAGTGACGCCACGGTCGACCAAACACAATGATCCATTAGATCTGTCGTCTTTGGGACACGATACATATAATAGTTTGAAATTGATAGTCGAAAAACTTTTTTGAGCTAACCTCTGCACAACTGTTGAGGAGAAATAAAGAATCAGTACAGATACAGAAGGTGATCCGAGAGGATACTCGGATCACCTAAATATCATAGCAAGCGGAATTACCAGTTTTTGCGTCTAAAAAGTATTTGATTGATGAGCCATCTTTGCCCTGCTTCACCCATGTCTCTAGCACGTCCACGATGCAGCTCTCATTGTGTGCACCAGAATGCTTCGATGTAACACCCAACACTTCGGACAGCCGATCAGCTTCACTAGCAGAGATTTGACGTCCAAGCTCTGTGAGAACCTCCCTACTCGGGACGCGATCTCTGTAGTCACCTATTGTAACATTAACAGGCAGGATTAGTTCGTCATTTCATATGGCAAACAGAATACAAACAAACAAGCAAACAAACAAAACCCGAACAGTTAGACAGTGTACAAAGCATGTGATGGTAGATTCATGAATGAAATGAGACACTGCAGTGTGACGCTAGCATAAATTTATTATAAGACAGCTTAATGACTTATGATTAGTTCATCTCTCAAGAAAGAAACCAGAGCATCTTTAACTTGGAAACTGTGTCTCCTCCTTGCCACACGGCATATTGCTATGTATTAGAAGCACTGGTGATTGAACATGTGTTGCGACACGGATTGTCGCCCCCCGGCTCGGGGCGACAGTCCTTGATGGAATTAGCATCACGGGTTGTCGCCCACGTCACGGATTGTCGTCTGGCGACAATCCGTGACGAGGGCTGGTGGCAAGGATTGTCGCCCGCCCTTGAAGCACATTTTGCTGGGTAATATCGTTCTGGACATAGTCATTGAAATACTAACACATAACTTACATGGCTACATCCATGCAAACATGCCATGTAAAAAGTCATGGTGAGGTTTCAAGGAAATGTGTATGTGCGCGCGCACATGATAATTTAGTGTCCGTTTGTCCGTGTGTGTGTGTGTGTTTGGGTGTGTGTGTTTGTGTGTGTGTGTGTATGATGGAAGAATGTGTTTATTATGTCAGCTTTTTGCGTATGTGTTTTTTAGCTGCGCGTGGGAAGGGATACCTAGTACGGTAAGCTGTTGCTTGCATAAACGTTGATATTGATTTTATCAGCAGCTTTGACTTTGATGAGTTTGTTTGGCGGATTTGTATATGAATTCGGAGTGGTGCTTGCGTGCGGGGGGATGGTGCTTTTCTGCATACGGTCCATTATGTCTTTGTATCAACATTGGGAAGTCGTTTCATCAGGAAGGAAGGTGGTATGTGTTCGGGTGTGTGTGTGTGGGGGGGTGGGAGGGGGTTACATTTCGTTATTGCAAAAGTTCGTTATTCCGAAGGCTCTTTAGACCGAAGGTTCTTTATTCAGCAGATTCTTTATTCCGAATTTTATTTTTGGATCAACGAACCTTCGGAATAACGCCACAAACGTTCGGATTAACGAACCCTTTTTCATTTTCGGATTAACGAACCCTTTGTCATTTTCAGATTAACGAACCTCTAGGTATAGGGAATTGTGTGTTTCGGATAAATGAACCTTCGGGAAAAAACGAACCTTCGGAATAACGAACCTTCGTGTGTGTGTGTGTGTGTGTGTGTGTGTGTATGTGTGTGTGGGTGTGTGTGTATGTATGTATGTGGGTTGGTGAATGTGGGTGTGGGATGATTTAGGTTTTGGTTAATCAGGGGTTTGTGGGTTGGGGATTGGATTTGAAGAAGGATATATAAATGGTATGACAGATTTTGGTAGGATTTAATATTTATGATAAATTATGTAGGCCCTAGATTTGTTTCGGTCGGGGGGGGGGGGGCTTGGTCGGCTTTTTATGACTGATTTCATTCTAGATTTGTATAGTCTATTTGTGTTTTTTATGTATATGCCCTTGTAAGTAAGAAGGTGTTACATGATCCAAACCAATATATTCAAGGGATATAGGTTTGGTAGGGCCCTACATGTCAAAACTTTCTCGCGGAGAAATTGTTATTAAAACAAATGGATTTGTTTGTGTTTCGAAATGCCATTTGTAACTTTTTTGTTCATGTTACACCCAGAATGCGTCGATTTATGAATGATTTGAACGAAATCAATAAATGTCAAGGAAAACAAGTGTTGAGTTGGAATATTTGCATTATGAGGATTTGTTTGAGTGTTTGTTGATGTTTGTTTGTATTACGTATGTATTAGCTGTGCGCATATGGCAGTTCGTTTGTGCTAAAATCAACTAACGATTGACAATTTATTTACGGCGTGTGGAAATTATTCGCTGAAGCATAAAGCATGCCAAACTTATTCTGGGACAAAGAATAGTGGTATGGACGTTGTAGTTAAGACTGATGGAAGAATATGACAGCAGTGAAAAATGAACAAAGACAGATAAAATTTAGGGAGTGTACCTCCCTCGTATGTATTTTCTCTCGGTCTCTCTCTCGTCTAGCCCGGGTCACCGCTGAAATTGACATACCCATACTATTTTTAGATCAACGCTGGTGTGACCTCAACGTGCTCATACACGCTGAAGGCATTTTCATTGCCACAGTAGCGCCTGCAGCAGTTTCGGATTAACGAACCTTCGGAATAACTAACCTTTGAAATAACGAACAGCACCCGAATAGAACACCCCTCCATTTCCAAAATAAGTAATAAAAAATGTAATACGCATTCCATGGAGTGTAAAGTGGTTAAGAATTTATAGAAATACAGTCTTTCTCATTTTGTATAGTTTATCGCTGCCCCACACCGTCCCCGGCCAGAAAAGTAAATGAAATGATGTAACCCCATTCCCTACCCAAAATGTGATTCGAATAATATACATTCAGAGAGTGCAAAAAAAAAAAAAATAACTTCAGCATCATGGGTCAACGATGTCACCTGTATATGGGTGCCACGTAAAATGACCATTTTGTGGGAGAAATTTCAAAACTCGTTCACGCATCGGTTCTGCCACTCCATCACTCTGACTGTGTTGCAGTATTCCTTCAGATACAATGCGCTGCAGCTTAGCAACACGGGTGGTGTAGTTTACCATTAGTCTCTTTTCCTATGGGAGATGAAAATGGAAAACGCCAAAGGACGCACTTGTCCGCAGCATCCGTAAGTGCCCGTAAATGTCCGTAATCCTTAGTGCTGTGATACGTTAACTTGAGGATAATTTCGGATACTTACAGTGGACGGGAATAAACGCAAACGGACGGGAGGTAAACTTAATTGCGGATAATCTGCGTCCAAGCTACGGCTCGTTACGTTCAGTTACGGATAGTTACGTTCAATTACGGTTATTTGCGCAAGTCTGCATCCGTAGAGTCCCTCTGCGAAATTTTGAACATTTCAAAAATCTCGCAGGCTTGGCGCCGTCATTTTGCGTTTCTTTACGGATTAGTTACGGACAGTTACGCCTACATACAACTCTGCGGATGCCTGCGTCCAAGCTACGGCTCGTTACTTTCAGTTACGGATAGTTACGTTCAAGTACGGTTATTTGCGCAAGTCTGCATCCGTGGAGTCCCTCTGCGAAAGTTTGAACATTTCAAAAATCACGCAGGCTTGGCGCCGTCATTTTGCGTTTCTTTACGGATTAGTTACAGACAGTTACGCCTACATACAACTCTGCGGATGCCTGCGTCCACGCTCCGTTCCCCTGCGTCCACTTATCCGTATGGTATCTGCGGCGGACGTAACCCGTCGTAAGGCACTGTGTGACTGGGGCATTACGTATACACACAAACGGGCACAAAACTGCGCCCACAAACACGCACCATCACATACCCTTTAATATACACACACGCCACTATTTACCACATACACACGTACGCATACAGGCAGACGTATACACACAGACAAACAAATCACTACCACTATACAACCACCACAAATGCACAGTTTCTATATATTGTATTATTATACTCCAAGCACACACACACACACACACACACACACAACTAGACTCGGAATTTGTCAAGACTGACAAATTAGGTGATCCGATTTTTTTTTTTTTTTAAATCAATGATTCGAGTTTTCACCTAAGATTAGGGACATTGGTCGTGTGATGTTTGGATTCTCATTTTGAAAAGGGAGTCAGACCTGCCATCTTGGGTACCGAATTCCGTATACACTATCAAAGATGCAGAATGAAGTATATTTGACCTTTGACCCCACTTTGCACCCCCAAGATGGCATCTGAGCAAAAAGTGGTTATTTTGTGAAATGATTCTTGTAACATGGTCTTTGCGTGTGCAACATATGGGAAAGATAAGACATGTATTCACCAAGATACAGGATGAAACATTTATGACCTTTGACCCTAATTTACATACCCAAGATGGTGTCTGATCAAGTAGTTGTTATTTTATGAAATAATGTACGTAACATTAACTAAACATGTACAAAATATGGGGTTGATAGGGACTATTTTTCTTGAGTTATTGCAAAGAAAATTGGAAAAAGAAAGAAATATGAAAATACATCGAAGATAATCTTTAATTTCAACCACTTTTTTGGACGTGATCCCGACATTATATAAAAGAACAAAGGGGGCACGTACGATAGCACAAAGTCTCAGCTACAACATATTAAAATCTGGGAGAAATTCACCGAAGGGTAAGTGAGCTAGTGCTCGATAAAGACAATCATGTCAATTTTCACATCTAGAAAAATTCCCTCCCATAGAGATAACACGTCATAACGAAGATAAAGAAAGAAGTACATAATATTATGACCTTTGACCCCGATCTGCACAGACAAGATGGCATCTGAGGAAAAAGTGGTTATTTTGTGAAATGATCCTTGTAACACGGTCTTTACGTGTGCAAAATATGGGGAAGATAGAACATGTATTCAACAAGATACAGGATGAAACATTTATGACCTTTGACCCTAATTTACATACCCAAGATGGCGTCTGATGAAGTAGTTGTTATTTTATGAAATAATGTACGTGACATGAACTAAACATGTGCAAAATATGGTGGTGATAGAGTATGTTTTTCTTGAGTTATTGCAAAGAAAGTTGGAAAAAGAAAGAAATATGAAAATATATCGAAGATAGGCTTTGATTTCAACTAAGTTTTTGGACGTGATCCCGATACCGTATGAAAAAATGAAGGGCACAAAAACGATAGCCCAAAGTCTCAGCTACAACATATTAAAATCTTAGAGAAATTCACCGAAGCATAGGTGAGCTAGTGCTCGAAAAAGAAAGTCATGTCAATTTTCATTTCCAGAAAAACTGCACTCCCATTAAGATAACACGTAAACTGGTCAAATTTGACAAGATTACTTTCAATCCAATATTACGAGGTGATGCCGTCATCTAATCAAAATGTTGTTATAATGCTAATAAAAGAGCATTAAGTAAGCTGCAACATACTGAAATCTGGGTGAAAATTGGCCAAGGATAAGTGAGATACGCTCGAGTAAACTTGTAATTTGATGACGTCATTTTGAAAATTTGCTCTTTTTATTTTATTAAGAAATTTGATATCTTTTAATCATTTTTCCAGTATCGCCAACCCATGAAATGACATGTACAACTCATCAGCTTTCAGAATATGTAAAGAAAATAGGGGGTCACCGTCCATCCTGACGAGTAAAATCGGATTTAAAATTGGCGGTTTTTTGGCATTGTTGCACTGTATATCGCCATTGACGCGCGCGCGGAAATTCAACTTTGACGGGCCCGTATGACGTCATATTGAGTCGGATTGACTTGAAACTTGGTAGACATATTCCCTGACATTTCAGGCAGGCGATAAGTGTGAAAAAACGGGAAATTTCTATTGCATATGAGCTGTGCGTGCGTATATGCGCGCGCGCGTACGCGTCCGTAAAATTTTTTCAATTTTTCAAAAAATGCTCTAAATGGTCTGAAACGTGTGCAAAAAAAATTTGAGTTCGATCTGAGCATACAAATATTTCAACGCGCGCGTACGCGCGCGTTTTAAAATGAATATGAATTCTGAGAATATGAGTAGAATCCGCTTGACTTAAAATATATGTCACGTAAATTTCATTGAAGAATTCCATTCTATTAATGAGATATGCATGAAAATGTGTTTTCATATAATGGCGTCATAGTGACGTCACGGTCGACTGATCACTATGATTTTACTTGCGCTGTCGTCTTTGGGACACGATACATATATGGTATAAGTTTGAAATTGATAGGAAGAGGACTTTCTGAGCTAATCGATGCACAACTTTTGGGGAGAAAGAAGAAGAAAAAGAAGAAGAAGAAGAAAGAATCCGTACAAAAACAGAAGGTGATCCGAGAGGATACTCGGATCACCTAACTAGAGATTGTAATTTGTCATCACTGACAAATTAAGGTGATCCGATTTTTTTTTTTTATCAATGATTCGAGTCCTGATCGCAATAGGCATGACCATACAAGTTTAATCTGTGTTTAGAGACATTGGCCGTGTGATGTTTGCATTCTCATTTAGCAAAGGGAGTCATATCTGCCATGTTAGGTACCAAATTCTGTATACACTATAACGAAGAAACAGCAACAAGTACATATGACCTTTGACCCACCTTTGCACTCCCAAGATTGCATCTGATGAAATAGTGGTTATTTTGTGAAATGATTCTCGCGACATCGTCTATACGTGTGAAAAATATGGGAAAGGTAGGACAGGTATTCACTAAGATACACGATGAAACATTTATGACCTTTGACCCTAATTTACATACCCAAGATGTTGTCCGATCTAGTAGTTGTTATTTTATGAAATAATGTACGAGACATGAACTAAACATGTGCAAAATATGGGGGTGATAGGGCGTGTTTTTCTTGAGTTATTGCAAAGAAAGTTGCAGAAAGAAAGAAATATCTCAATACATAGAAGATAAGCTTTAATTTCAACCAAGTTTTTATCGTAATCCCGACATCGTATGAAAAGACGAAGTAAACAAAACGATAGCGCAAAGTCTCAGCAACAACATATTAAAATCTGGGAGAAATTCACGGAAGGGTAAGTGAGCTAGTGCTCGATAAAGACAATCATGTCAATTTTCACATTAAAAAAAATTCCCTCCCATAGAGATAACACGTCATAACGAAGATACAAAAAGAAGTACATATGACCTTTGACCTCAATTTGTACAGACAAGATGGCATCTGAGTAAAAAGTAGTTATTTTGTGAAATGATCCTTGTAACATGGTCTTTGCGTGTGCAAAATATGGGAAAGATAGGACATGTATTCACTAAGATACAGGGTGAAACACTTATGACCTTTGACCCTAATTTACATACCCAAGATGGTGTCCGATCAAGTAGTTGTTATTTTATGAAATAATTCACGTCACATGAACTAAACATGTGCAAAATATGGAAGTGATAGAGGCCGTTTTTCTTGAGTTATTGCAAAGAAAGTTGCAGAAAGAAAGAAATACTTCAATACATCGAAGATAAGCTTTAATTTCAACCAAGTGTTTTGACGTAATGCAGACATCGTATGAAAAAACGAAGGGCACACTAACGATAGCGCAAAGTCTCAGCTACAACATATTAAAATCTGGGAGAAATTCACCGAAGCATAAGTGAGCTAGTGCTCGATAAAGATAGTCATGTCAATTTTCATTTCCATAAAAACTGCACTCCCATAGAGTTAACACGTAAACTGGTCAAATTTGACAAGATTACATTCAATCCATTTTTACGAGGTGATGCCGTCATCTAATCAAAATACCGTTATTACGTTAATGAAAGAGCATTTAATAAGCTACAACATACTGAAATCTTGGTGAAAATTGACAAAGGATTAGTGAGATACGCTCGAATGAACTTGAAATTTGATGACGTCATTTTGAAAATTTACTTTTTTTACGTTATTAAGAAATTTGATATCTTTTAATCATTTTGTCAGCATTGCCACCCCATGAAATGACATGTACAACTCATCAGCTTTCAAAATATGTACAGAAAATGGGGGGTCACCGTCCATCCTGACGAGTAAAATCGGATTTAAAATTGGCAGTTTTTTGGCATAGTTGCACTGTATATCGCCATTGACGCGCGCGCGGAATTTCAACTTTGACGGGCCCGTATGACGTCATATTGAGTCGGATTGACTTGAAACTTGGTAGAAATATTCCTTGACATTTCAGTCATCCGACGAGTGTAAAAAAACGGGAAATTTCTATTGCATATGAGCTGTGCGTGCGTATATGTGCGCGCGCGTACGCGTCCGTCCAATTTTTTCAATTTTTCAAAAAATGCTCCAAATGATCTGAAACGTGTGCAAAAAAAAATTGAGCTCGATTGGAGCATGTCAACATTTTAACGTGCGCGTACGCGCACGGTTTAAGTGTAAACTGAAATTTGAGAAAATGTGTAGAGTGCGCTTGATTTGAACTATGTGTGACGTAAATTTCATAGAAAAATTCCATTCCATTAATGAGATATTAATGAAAATGTGCTTTCATATAATGACGTCATAGTGACGTCACGGTCCATTGATCACAATGATTTTACAAAATCTGTCGTCTTTGTGACATGATACATATATGGTATAATTTTGAAATTGATAGGCAGAGGACTTTCTGAGTTAATCTCTGCACAACTTTTGTCCAGAAATAAAGAATCAGTACAGATACAGAAGGTGATCCGAAGGATACTCGGATCACCTAACTATACGGAAAGTCATACTCAAGTCACTTATTGTACGCACCTACAAATCATACACAGCACATACCATGCAGCTCACAACAAACACACACACACACACACACACACACACACACACACACATACGCATACTGCGAGTAACTTACCAGTCATACCCATCCCACCAAAGCTTAACACCGGAGCAACCACCCCGAGCCCGGGGCGACAATCTTTGACGGGGCGACAATCAATGTCGCAACAAATTTTTTGCCATCATAGATTGTCGCCATCGAGGTCAAAAATTGGGAACTGCACAAGCGTCACGGATTGTCGCCAGACGACAATCCGTGACGGGGGCGACAATCCATGACGCCAATTCCGTCAAGGATTGTCGCCCCGAGCCGGGGCGACAATCCGTGTCACAACAAACGTGTTTGCTGATGCCTCTTTCATTGTTTTGTTTCAAAACTCATCAGTTCCAAAGTTGAAAAAAAAAAAAAATGGCAATAGACCTGATGGCAGAAACTACGAGTACATCAAACAACATTTTGATTTATCCCATTGCCTCTACACTTTGAAATGCGTTGTAACTTTGCAGATCGTTGGGCAATATCGCCATCATATTAAATCATTATCATTGCATAATAGGTCAATGCCTATGGCAACAATTTCTCTCTCTCTCCGGAGAATACATATTTCCCAATTATTGTCATTCTGTACCTTTTTTTCACACATTCCACAAACAAACTGTTTAAGGTTCCGGTGAGATGCAACAAAAAATAAAGTTCGGCATGCCAAATTATATGTTTCCTTCGATTCAAAATATCGGTTACAATCACGTGAATGAAAAAGCAATGAAAAGGTGATGCCATTGCCTCTCAATTCCCCACTGTGTAATGCACGATATATATGTATGTATATATATATATATATATATATATATATATATATATATATATATAAAGAGTTTGTTTGCAAAAACCGATAAATCCATACTTGCCAAATGGAGATATTTGCGATTAAAGGTCAAGAAAGATAAAGAGAAAAATAAGAAAATTTTTGCTTCTTTTGACCATAACTTTAAAAATTTACGTTTATATGCAGTGATCAATATATCATTTAAAAGGTATTATTTTGTACTTTATGACAAAGACCGTAACTCAAAATCTTTAAAAATTGACTTATCGTTTTTGCAAATAAACTCTTCATATATATATATATATATATATATATATATATATATATATATCTCGAAATCACAATATCAACTTACTGCATTAACTAAAAAAAGAACCCCCATTTACACCATGTAAAAGTTTAAAACTGTTCTCAAGACATTTTTGTTCAAAAAGTATTATTAGTGAGTTTTGGTTCCTGCACACGGTACATACATTCTACAACACGTTTCCTTTTTTTTTTTTTCATTTTCAACCCTCTCCTTTAAAGCGCATAGAGACACTAACAGTAGCGATACGCGCTATATATGCACTGTACTATTGTTATCATTATTTACCTCCAAGACTCACAACCTGTCAGTTCGCATAGCATGATTATTTCATTAAATTTTGCTTGGCTTTTGTTTCTTTCTTCATAGTTCATGTCAAGAGAGGGGATTCAGAAAAGATGAACATACCAGTCATTGGTGGACTAGTAAGGTTATATTTGATAATACCACCGCCTGATCTAATTCGCGTGAAGCCATTTTGTTTCCTCCTGACCCAAACAATTTCTTAATCGAAAAAAAAGAAGAAGCTAGATTTTGAAATACCATAGATTTCGTATCACTATAAGATATATCAAAAAAACTTAACGCATTTTTAGCGATTTACCTACTTTCACTCAGATGAAAGCCCACGATAATAAAATTGACGAAGGATCACACGACAGATAGTTCCTTCGAAAAGAACTGCTACCCAAATATCATCTTGTACTAACACGTTCCAGCTATCTGGTCAGGATATGAAACATGACAATTTACATCCTGACAATTTACATTACATCTTTCTATCTGTGATGCGGCCTTTTCTTTCCAAACTGCCATATGCAGGTAAACGCATATCAGTTTACGACGTTATCAAAACTGCACGTGAACAGGTAGAAAGATGTATTACCTGTAAGGATTCCAATTGCAACATCCTCAAATCCACCGTCATGCATGAAATTAGCCAAGGCCGTACGATGGTTGCAGTCTGGTGGACACATCATCTTCCTCCACTCTGTCAGCATCTTCATGTTGTCTTCGATCTTGTCTCCGGTGCGAGTTTGGGCCTCAGTTTGATTCTCAATACCCAGCATGTCGGCAAGCATTGGTGATTCGATTCGTGTTGCCACTGTCATCAGATCGCTGGAGCTCACTTCGTAATCTGTTATGAGGTCGAAGTAGTGGTGATTTACTCATGATTTGGCATGTTAACTATTACAGTATCTCAGGTTGATATCTATCACAGCTCCTCAGAGACAAGTCGACCTGATAGGAGAATTCACGCAAGTGAGTGTCTTCAGGAACATCACTTGCTCAGACACTCATGCAGATCAAAAACTTATCAGAATAATATAGATTGTTCCGAGCCCCATCGCTACAAATGTACTAGAAGAACTAATTGTATAAGGAAGCTAAGCAATATGACCTTGAAAAAAAAATTGTCTGTGATTGATAAGAGCGGGTTCGTAAAGATGATGCACGTCTGCTGGAGGGGACACTTAACAACTTCGGAAAAACTTTTCTTTACACAAATTCAGAGAACATTTGCTATGTTCGATTGGTGTGAAAGATGTTTCAGCAGACGCCCTCATTATAAAGGTTTAAAGCCGATTTATATTAATATGTGATTTAAGATAATGTAGACTTTTTGTGTGTGTGTGTGGATCATAATGCTTCATTCTAACGTGTACGTCTACGTAATATCATTTACATGTTTTTGGACCAGCATCCCTATCAAGCCTTGCTCTCATGCATACGCGCTCTAATCTCGGATATATTCGCAGGGGCCTTGTGTGACATAAACGTGAATGAACAGGCATATTCAGAGTACCAATTCTAAGACAACCCAATCATACAAACTTCCTTAACCCTCTGCGTGCCTCATTAATTGCTTGGCCACGGATATGGGTATGGAGTTTGCGCACATAGGACTAATTGGCACAAAAAAAGGGTTCAAAGCATTTTCCTCGTGTACAAGAACACATCTTTTTTTTTCTTTTTTACCAACGAATAATATACAACATTTAATGGACATATGAAGTAAAGATGAACCGCTACCATAGTGCGGTGATTGATGGCCAACGTTTTGGCGTGAGCAGGTGTTGTTTGTGTTGCTGCACGGGAACATCAGATCGCTGTTGCTCTCGTCCGGATCTGATTTTATTTCTATGATACTATAAAATGGATGCTGTAATGATTTTTGTTTTTGTTTTTTGGTCTAACGTCACATGCATAATTTATGATCAATAACAGGCATTTTGCAGCCGTTTAAGCGAGACTACAATCCTTGGCGATTTTAAGCTAAACTAGTACTAGTTTGGCAATGAGTATAATGGTACATGTAGCTGTCACTACAAGATGTATTAATTGGGATATCCCTGTGAGAAGTACATATTTGAGTCTAATATGAATCGTGTTACGACGGGTGTTACCAATTAATTGCATTTGATAAGGTGAAAATATCAATCTTGGATACAGACATTTCTTTTTGACATCACGCATTTGCAATTTCTAAGTACCCTATACTACAGTAAATTACTAGTACATTTAGCTCAATTGTACGCGTTATGTTATGTACAATGAGCAATTTATCCTTTAAAAACGCAGCACTTCTTACTGGCGGCCTTTGAAACATACAGTTTCATTGTTTCGTCAATAATAATGACCAAAAAGTGTTGCGGTGTTTCAAGAAGTGTTGTATTTTCTCTGGAGCAATGATACCAGCATCCCGTTGTCACAAATCAAGCCAGTCAAGTGAAAGAGGTAAGCAGAAGTATCATTGCAACCTGCAATTGCTCTTCCGACGACCTAAATTTACTACCTTTCTGCAATTCTGCATCTTTTATGCTTTTGTTTATTTGTTAACACTCTCTGAGATAGGTAAGAGGAGGGGAGGCGAAGTGAGTATCATTTCTCTTCCCTGCTTCGTAAAATCCCAACAATAGAAATAGTTATCAATTACAAAACTAGTGTCAACTTCATAGCCTCGATGAATACATTTTTAATGCGTACCATTATTTTGGATTGCCAGAATGGTACTAAAATATTAGAAAAAACAGAGTTTTGTCACTGTTTGTATAAACGTATTCGAAATCATCTACTTACCTAAGCAGAACGTTCGGGCTATTTGCTTATAACCGCACTTTTTCAGTAGCTTTGGTAGCTCTTTCCTAGTCTGATAATTCGGTGATGTCTTCTCCTTTTCATAGTGTTGTCGTATGAATTCATATGTTCCCTTTTTGCTTCCATCTGAAGAATGGTTCACTTGGAAATGTCTCAAACGATGAATGCTGTAACCCAGAGCTTTGGCAAAAGGGTAAACATCTGTCATGAGTAGGCGCCTAGCCAGTCGGGGAATCTCAGCTTTGAAGATTACGCTGTCCTTTCTCTCTACAAGGAGTTTCTCTGTGAACAATCAAACATGTAAAACCTTCTATTAACAAACCTGGATGTGTGTGAAGTGCAGAAAGGACATTGCTTCAATGCCGCTTTTTCATGGAAAGCCAGATTAAGTCACAAATTAATAATCCGCTGGAAGATTGTAGAAAACAACAACAACAACGGACTGCCAGGGCGCAAAAAAAGAGAAGATGTCAACTAGGTTGATAATGGAGATAATTCAAACGTATTTACTCGTTAACAAACGGTTAATCACAGGGCTACCAACTCCCTACCGCTTTGGTGCTGCGTACGTTGATGAGAATAATAGCAGTGCACCAGACAAATACGTCAGTAAAAGTCACTAGTAAATGGCGTGGGGCACTGGATGTTTTGCGATTCCTGACGTGCAACTTTCACTGGCCTATACAATCCATGATTGCATACGTCAATAATCGTTCTCGTTCACCGTCGTGATTGCAATACAAACGCATTCTAAACGTAAATGGCGTTTAGTAATACATGTATCAGAAATTGCTCTTGACATCACGAGCCAGATCAGTTCAGGAAGTCTTTTTGTTAAATCATTTTTGTTTTGATTTTCGTTCCCTGTACGAAGCGTAAGGGGATCCTGCAATATCCACTCCAAACCCGCCCAACACCTTCGGTGCTATATGAACATATGTACAGTAATATAATTGAAGAGTTTGTTTGCAAAAACCGATAAGTCCATATTTGTCAAATGGAGATATTTGCGATCAAAGGTCAAGAAATATAAAGAAATAATAAGAAAATTTTTGCTTCTTTTGACCATAACTTCAAAAATATACCTTTATATGTAGTGACCAATATATCATTTGAAAGGTATTATTTTGTACTTTATGACAGACACCGTACTTCAAAATCTTCAAAAATGGACTTTTTCCAAACAAACTCTTCATTTATATACAGTATCGTCAGAGTTGAAATCAACAAGCAAAGACTAACATAAGGTTTGTTAGACACCTATCAGGTGTGGCATGTTTTCATAAAACACGAGCATATCACGTGATATGAGACTGGGCTTATTTACATGTAAGGATAGATGTACGTGGATAATTGATTCCAGTGAATATAACAGCGTCATCATCACAATCTTTGTCAGGTGTTACAGTCACGACACAGACTTGGACGTCGAAAACTTTTTATGCTGAAAATTTGAAGGCGCTGTTACCAAAAAAATAGATGACTATTAAAATGCCCTACAATCCACAATTTGAAAGTAAGTGAAATATTTACCATTATTTTTGAATCCTGTGACTGCCTTCTTTGCATTTAACAACTAATAGTGATAACAACGAATCCATTACAACGTGAGTATTCAGTATTCCTTCATTACAATTCTCAAACTATACAAACTCCTACTAGTATTGAATTGTGTAAGGACAAAACCTGTAAAGTCAAGAAAAAGGATGGGTAAAATGGCTTTTTGTTCTGAATGCAATGACTCAAAAATCCGTATATATTGAGATAAACAGTTTTGCTTGTAATAGTTGAACAGTTGGGTGCTATACTCAAACACAACGATTTTTGTTTTAACAAAACGAATACACCTTGGATTTACATGACTGAGTGAGCTTTGTTTGATAACATTACCTTTTGTGTCTATTACCCTTTTTGAAGAGTTTTAAGTCATTCCAGGTAAAAAAAAAGCAAATAAAAATGAATACACAGAATCCATAACTGGTACTGCGTATGAGATTGATGCATTATATTCTTTACAACAGAAAATAAGAAAACAGTCTATAAGATCAAAGAGGTAAAAACTTCGCCCAATTCCAAATAGAACCTGGTTTTACCGTATCTGGGATTCGTCTTTTTCAGGATTTTCCTGATCCTCTCTCGCTGGCCTGATCTCCTTCCTCCTTTCTCCCTTTCCAGCGCCTGAACGATGTCCATATCATCAACAGACCCTGGGTTATTAAGCTTTAAGTCTTCGGCGATACGACGCACCGCCTCGGGGTCGCCATACTTCCTGATGAGTTGGATTTCGTCGATTGTTATACTGCTAACTAAATGTAACAACGACATTGTGAGGAAGATATCGAATCTGTTCCTTTTCACACTGTCTTATCTGCAGCTATACAACACTGCTTAGGCAACGCTTGGTGGATGATTTTAAAGCGATTTTGTCATTGTTGTTACTTGTGTATTTTGACCTGGTCCCTGATATTAAAGCAGTTAACAAGTTACAAAGTACAAACAAAGTATAAACTCACTAAAAATAACTAACGAAACGGACACAACAAAAATTCAAACTCCAATCAAAGATTTACATTTCTCCTGAAGGTTTTTTTGGTAAGACTTCCAAAGAATATTCACCATTGTCATTCAACCCTCGATATCGACTTGACTGTAAATCAAAACTTAAGGTTTGTTTTAACAATTTGACAAGAAGCCATTAAATCTGAGATTTAAGGGCAATTTCGATTTCCGAATAGATTTGGGAGAGTTGTCTGCCGAATGCATCCATTATACATACACACATTATTGCAGTCTCAGATTACCATAGAATTACAGTCATGCTGTATTGTAGAATCATAGTTGATTTTTATGGCATATTATTCTGTATTGCTTATGTCAGAAAATAATGCAAAAGTATACTGCAAAATAAGGAGAGAGAGAGAGAGAGAGAGAGAAGCAAAGAAAAAACGACTATCACATTCAGAATTATTATAATCATTAACATCAAATCAGCTTCAAAAAGACATAGTAGTTTCGCTTTTGGAAATTGTGGCCTTTGATAATTTTGTTTGTTTAGATAATTGTCAAGGAGGAATAAGATATTAAAGAAAATAAGTATTAGACGTCTACTAAAATCATGACCCTTTGAAATACTAGTACACTGTGGTCCGGGAGAAATACTTACCTAAACCTACATTTTCTTCTTCTTCCCTGCTGGCTACTTCCACGTCTTCCTGTTCCTTCATTGTCAATTCTGATTCGATGTCATTCTGCTCTGTTTTATGACCCTCTGTTTTACACATAAGAGGATCTGTTAATGTAGTAAGTAAAAGAAAAAAAAAAGTCGAAGTGAAGTAAAAAAAAAAATAAATAAAAAATAAAAAATCTTACCACCGAACACTGTCAGACAAATGTATTTTTTTTTTTCACTCGACTGATATTTACGATATAAATTACATACAGTGTAAGTTTTTCAGCCGGCCATACAAGCTCAAAAATTCTGTTGGACAGCATCATGGGTAAAGTGGTCTATTTTCTTTCTTTGCTTGTGTGATATTAAGACAATGCACAAACTTGAATGTCAAAAAAAAAAAATGAGAGAGACATATTTTACCGACATACACACTGACATCTTTATATACGTGTCATTATGTCACACATTTAGGTATGTCCTTAATTTCATTCAATTAATTTAAGCTATTGAAAACATATTTTCCACGTATTTTATACTACGCAAATGAATGAAACGAATGGATGAATATTATCACAGTATATGCCTACATGCCGTCAACACCCTCATGCCAGTTTGAAAGAAAAGGGGTCCCAGTGAATTATGCACATTACCTACTAACATCTTTGCCACTGGCTATGCAATCCTTTGCTTTTATTTTTCCAGTCAGAGTTACCTGACTTCCATTTGAAAACAAATTTAGGCTGTATACATGTTCTTTACTATATAGTGGTTGCATGGGACGCGAAGGCATTTCAGTCAGTTGTATGCATCATTAAAATTGCTCAAATGTCATTCTATAATATTTTCTTGTGGACAAAAAGATTTGTACGTACAAAAAGGTTTACGAATATTTACCACTTTTGCCTTCGGCACTGGCTTTGTTCCCGTACATCCCTTCCTCGGATTCATGCGAGCAGGAATTCTCCTCAATTCCTTCCGTTATTTGATTTTTGATTTCGGACAACAGTTTGGCTGTACATTTTATGGAGAATAAGAATAACAAAGCACACCTCCGTCATCAATTTCATTCGGTTCTGTGTTAGTGGTGGTTATAATTTCAGGTGGGCTCTCAACAATCAGCCTGCAATTACAATGAGTTAAATTCAATAGCGCTTGGATGACCATCCAGGTATGAATTAGATTTTTGTCCACCTTTACGATACTATAAGCGTGATTTGCCTATTGCAATTAGCAATATGACATCAAAAGTCATTTTTAGCGTTTATCTATGTCCCTCTTAAAGAAAACAGATATATGAAGACAAGCAACAAAAAAGAAGCAATATGTGGGACAGTCTAACGATGTCATAAGTATTGTCATCCTCTTATTTATCATCATCAGTTCAGTTTGCATAAACATGCTTTGACATGGATAATCACTTATGCCAACCTTCCATACCTGTAACACTTGCTCTATGTCATGCAGCCGAGCAACTGTAGCTCTGGGAAGATCTTGAATTTCATTTTTTTTACACCAAGTTATGATTGACATTTTTACCACCATCTTCAATTAAACAAGTGTCTTCATAACATTTTATAACAGCACAAAATTTGTGTTGAATGATGACAATATTCCTTATCTGTCAATGCGGAGTCATTTCATGTGAGAAGTCAGCAACTTCAGCATGGGATGCTGTGCACGAGTAGTACTTGCTTTTCAAAATAGCAGTTTGGGTCGTGCTGTGGTTGCAGCGTGGAGGTACTTTTACAGGAACTTTGCCCTGGTTGCATGTACTATTTTTGTTTGTGATTTTCAAGTTTTTGTAGTTATGTGTTGTTATCACTATCTTCATGATCCCGATTTTTTTCCCTCCAAACATACTTTGTATTCTGCCGGTATGCATGTATATTTCCTATTTGTTAACCATTATCTACCATGTAAAGTCGAATACATGCCTATGTTATATCTTCTGATTCATTTCGTGTTATGTTTGACGAAAAAGAAAGAAGGAATGACATAAATGAAATGAATGAAATGATTAGCATCGTCAACATCTACGCGTTGAAATAAACTGAACACAAACAGTATAGGTACAGTTCCTCGAAACGAGCTATACTCTTCATATTAATTATCGCTATAAAGCAGTCTATTGCACTTTATTCCCCTGCCAAAAAAAAAAAAAAAAAAAAAAAAAAGCTTACTCCTTTCAGATGGCGTTTCCTCCGTGGAATTCTCGGCGTCATTGCTTAAGTCAGTGATGGAATCCGCGGCTGTGCCTGTGAGGATTGTGGTTAAAAGAATTATAGTCCTTGTTAAAATCATTTTTTTTCTATACTTTTGCTTTCACCATTTCAATTCTTGCCCTCATTGTTACTATCATAATCTTAACACTTGTTCAGACTTTATTTCTATAAAAACCACTTTTCAAAATGCATGTTATTTAATAAAAAACATAAATTTTAACATGTATCAAGAACTGCAACATTTTGTTTTCACAATTGCACGTCTTTCTTATTATGCCTCCCAACACATATCAGTCTTTAGATATTGTGTCCCTTCCAGTGACTGTGTAGTGCAGGAACGAAAAAAGCACATTTTTTTTAAGAGTTACGTTATAACATGTGTACTGATGACTGGATAAAGCACGAAGACACATTGAACATAGCACTACAGTTATTATCAACATTTTCCCCTCCCATCATATGCATCATAGTATCGAATAACTCTAAGATTCCCTGTAGTTTTAAAGATTGTTTTCCTCATCTTTACCAATCATCGTGCGCCATCTTTTAAGATAGAATTGAAGAGTTTGTTCGCAAAAACCGATAAGTCCATATTTGCCAAAAGGAGATATTTGCGAGTAAAGGTCAAGAAATATAAAGAGAATAATAAGATATGCTTCTTTTGACCATAACTTCAAAAATGTACCTTTTATCATGTAGTGACCACGATCATTTAAAAAGTATTATTTTGTACTTTACGACAAAGACCGTACTTCAAAATCTTCAAAAATGGACTTATCGGTTTTTGCAAACAAACTCTTCTTTATTATTCTTAACATTTCAGTCTTGTGATAGGACAACTAACTACCGACTGTAATACAAAACTAGGTGAGTGACCAGTACTCCCTTGTAGACTGCTTACCTTCTTTCCCTGATGGTCTCCCTTGCTCATTTTGGATGGATAGTATTGGCTCCTTCTCGTAATAGATGGCGCTTTGCTCTTTCTCAATGCACATATCTGTTATAAAACGCAAACCAAATTCTTCAAGAAACGAGAGGAGAGCGATTTCGACGTAATGTGACATATTAGATATCTGACATCGGATTTGCGTGACATAGATCATTGGATGAACATTAATCCGATTACGGGCTCCTATTCTAGTTTGTATATAGGACCTATGAACAAAAAGTGGATAGCTCGAGAATTTGAATCGAACTCATTTCTAAAGGAGTTTCACAAAATGCTTCTCCACTCGCTCTCCCTTTTCTTCTCTCTGTCAACTTTAATACTTTGTTATCTGTATGTCATTTAATTTCATTATAGCATTATAGTAATCATGGTAGTATTTGCTCTTATTATTCATATTTTTCATGAAGTGCCCCACAACTAATATACAAATGCTACGTTTATTTGATTAATACAGAATTTTAAAGAGAATTACGTAGGCTGTAAAATAATCACGTAATTTGCTATACCAGGAATATCCTGGCGATTACATTTGTTTTCTCGCCTTTTTGAAATTTTTTGAAATACTAGATTGGTTCCTTGTCGTGGTAGATGGCGCAATAAGCAGGTGTGACATATTAGATATCTGACATGGGGTTTTCTTCATGCCATATTGACGTATCATTGGGTGAAAATACACCATCTGTAAAATCCGATTACGGGCTCCTACTCTCGTTTGCATAGGTCCTAAGAACAAAAAGTGAATAGCTCGAGAATGAGAAGGTGGGAAAAATCATTTAAATCGAACTCATTTCTTGAAGAGTTTTACACACTTCTTCTCCATTCGCCTCCTCCCCTTCCTCACTCTGTCAACATTATGTCCTGTCAGTATATTATAAATCATTATATTAGCATGATAGTAATCATTGTAGTATTTGCTTTTGTTATTGAATACATCACAACCCATACGAACATAATCAATGTTGATCTGATCGATACATAATTAAGAGAGAATATATTCAGTAATCACGTTATACCTGCAATGTCTTGTCGATCACATTTTTCAGCAGCTTTCCGAAGTCGACATCTAATCTCGTAATCGCTGCATTCCTGGTTCGACACCCAGTCTTCCAGCAGTTTGTCTGTTCGAAACAACCATTCTAAGTTCTCCTTGTTTCTGGCATCTATGTCTTCTGACTTCATGTGTGTTTCTCGACTTAGCGACTCGAAGTGTCGTTTGGTTATAGCCAGGGCCAGTGTCCCAATGTCTGCCTTATCCAGCGGCTTCTTGTTCTTTTCTGAAACTGTATAAGATACGAGACCGGCAACAAATTTTAAAAGCACAACATTCACAGTAGTTGTCAAAAATCACGCTGTGCACTTGCCACATCATTTACTAGCTCGTATAATATAATCTTGAATGAACCGGGATCATCTTTACACAACAACAACAACAACAACAACAACTACAACTACAACGAAGGTAAGGAAGTTTCTAGCCACGATGCTTATCTATGTGGCCTTGTATTAAAAAGATATACTTCACCATGTATTGACGCGTCTAATTGATGGGTGCACGTCACGAGCCCGACACCCTCGAGTCACATAGCCCACAAATCATACAGCTCGCAAGTCATATAGCCCACGAGTCATACAGCTCAGAAGTCATACAGGCCACTAGTTATACAGCCCACGAGTTCGACACTGAGTAAATATAGCTCATGAGTTCGACATCAAGTAACATAAGCCCACTAGTCATACAGCCCATGAGTTCCATACTAGGTACTAAAGGCTCACGAGACCGACACTAAACGAAGAAAGCCCACGAGATCGACACTACGCTTAAAAGGCTCACGAGACCGACAATAGGCAAAAGAGGCCCACGAGACCTACACTGGGCAAAAGAGGTTCACGAGACCGACACAAGGCAAAGAAGGCCCACGAGACCGACAGGATGAACAGCGCCACTTATAGACCAATTAATTGTATAGGGTGTCCAGATAATGGCATAAAGAAGGAATAAGTGATGGAAAAGGAGAATTGCACTTTCAAACTCTACTCATTTGGTTGTTGATTATGGTATATTGTTTGCGCATGTAAGTGTTTGTGAAAATATGAACAAAATTCAGTAGAACTGCAATAGATGTTTCATCATTACTTTCGAAAATGTCAAAACACCCTCGTTTCCCTATCTGAAAAGCTCATACCGGTGTACATCTACTCAGACCAAAAAAAAAAAAAATCAACATAAAATAATGTGGACATTCATATCAACCAACTAGAAAAACACCAAGGTATGAAATGAAATTCACTACAAGAAAATTATTCACAAAATGGTCAGTGTTGTAGTGCACACCTGCTTTACATGAAAGGGGGGGGGGGGTAGTCATCTGCAAAGGCGTTGGAATGGTACAAATTCACAGAAAATGATGTAACTGTCAATTAAGGCAGCGTTAAAAATTCGGACAAAGAAGAAGCATCCATGAAAACAACTTTTCTATTTCATTAAAAAAACTACCGTTTTGAAAAGAATTATTTTACAAACATAAGCCACTGAAATCGAGGTGAATCGCTGCAATAAAAAATTTTTCATCCGTTGAATTTTCATACATCGTAGTTAAAGAGGAAATTGCAAATGAAGCGATAAGCAGTCGGGTATGAGCAGGCAAATAGGACATCTAATAAGACCAACTGTTGTGTATCGGTGTTTAGCTACTCGGGATCGGTTGATATTTTTGAGAGGTACACACAGTAAAAATGAGTGGCGACACAGTTCAGTTAAGTTTCCATGTGCACTTTATTTGAGAGGCGTTTTGGAGGCGATCCTCTCTCTTAGAGCGTCAGAGTCCAAGTCTTCTTCTCTGCATGTTTACCAACTTGTAATCCACTTCATACATTCAGTCACGAGGATTACACATTGGTTACTGGTTACACTGTTCTAAAACACTATGAATGGGTGAATGGGGGTGGAGTCTTCATGGTAAAGAGGGGTTTTAATTTGGCAAAACTTTGGTTGTTATGGGAACAAAGACGGGGCTAGTTTTATAAAGGGAGGTAGTATTCTTGGATTCTGCCCTTTAACAACAGTTCTAAAGTAATCAATGGGGGAAGGGCAGGATGTTTGGGTTTGGCTTTAGCCTGGTCGTAAATTAGATGGGGCTAGAAGTACTCAAGGGATGATGAAGGTCGATGACTCACTGGATGAGGTGGAGAGTATTGGTAGGGGTCATTGACTGGTGGAGGTGAACTGGTGGTGTATATCCAGTCATCAATGTAGAATGGGAGGGGGTAGTGATAACTTTGTGTATCATTACACAACAATACTCAACTTGTGAATCCAGACAGAAAAGGAAAAAAAAAAAAACTTACTTCCTGTCCACGTCTAATTAGAAATCAGGAAAGCCTATGAAATATGGCACGATGCATCTAAAATTAAACCATTCATCGATCTTGTCCTCTATCATTTTTTCATATTTTTTTTTTTTTTTTTGGGTGGGGGGTGGTCCCATAAAGAGGACAATTCTATTGAAAAAAAAAAAGAAAAGAGAACAATGGTAGCAATGTCGCTCTTCTTAGCGTGACAGAACTGCCCCCTAAAACCCACGCGTGTACAAATACATACTTAATGTCGTTGATATGTAGATGGTGCTTTTTATTAGTAAGTTACAATCTTTCGCTCGACAGCGTAACAAAATTGCACCCGCCAGTATGTAATTTTCCCCTTAATGGAACATCCTGTACCGGCGGATATTTGTAATTGACATATACATGGAGCTGTTCATCCTGACGATCTCGTGAGCCCTCTTTGCATAGTGTCGGTCTCTTGGGCTTTCTTTGCCTAGTGTCGGTCTCGTGAGCCTAAGCCCGCCGCACACTACACGATTTTGCCCCGATTCCCCGGTCTTAAGACCTTAAGACTAGAAGTGTGACGTCACAGTCTTGCCATTTTCTAGTCGTACGACTGGGTCTTAGCGCCAGTCGTAGAGATTTGACATGTTGAATTTCTACGACTGGTCGTAGGCTTTCAGCCATTTACAACGCAGTAAAATGCAAGCGCACGCAGTGCGCACTGCGCGCTCTTTACAGTCGGGTCGTATAGTGTGCGTTGTCGGGTCGTACGACTGGTCTTAAGACCCAGCTTGGCTTAAGACTATAAGACCAGTCTGATCGTGTAGTGTGCGGTGGCCTTTAATTGTGTAGTGTCAGTCTCGTGAGCCTTAATTGTCTAGTGACGGTCTCGAGGGGTTTTTGTGCTTTGTGTCGGTCTCGTGAGCTTTTTGTGCCTAGTGTGAAACTCATGGGCTGTATGACTCATAGACCCCTTTTTTTATGTCGGTCTCGTGGACCGTACGACTCGTGGGTGTCAGTCTCGTGGGATGACCCCTAATGGATTACTTAACATGGGAACGCTTAGGAATATAGGACCCCTATTGATCCTTGGAGAAATTACTGTACACTAAATTGGGACATGCTTTTGTTTGTTTGTTTGTTTTTCTCATTATTAGTACTATTATTCTTTCTTTCTTTCAATTTGATACAAGCAAGATAATGTTAATGGGCTGTCATACAGCCAATATTTTTCTGTCATGGAGGTATACTAAAGCGATAACAATGCGACCAATTTGTTAACACTGGTAAACTCGTTTTGCTTTCAGTGGATACATTATCAAATCGAACTTGGCGACATTGTCCCGAATTCATGAAGGTGGTACAACTGAACCATCGTTCAAATCATGGACAATTATAAAGCGCAACGTGTCGTATGGCCTATTTCGTTACTAAATCAGTCATTTCGTCGACGAAATGTTGATTTCGTTAACGGTTCATTTCGTTCATGAAATGATAATTTCGTCGACGAAATGTTGTCATTTCGGTGAGAAATGATCATTTTCTTCAACGAAATGATGGATTTCGTAACGAAATAGGCCATGCGACACTTGGCGCTTCATGCAAATTGTCCGTGGTTTAAACCATCGTTTTAATTTTTACCACCATCGTGAATTCGGGTCATGTTATTGTGGTAAACGCATATAAATTCTGGTCTCATTAACATTTTGTTTTTCACATCGCAATAGGGCGAGTCGCTGGAAGTGTTATACTTCTGCCTAAAAAAAAAAAAAAACAAGAACAAAAAACTGAAAAAAAAAATGTTAATTTAGACATAACTATACCAAGTCGTGCTCAGTATAGTTCGTTGTTTTTTCCTCTCCTCTGCCTGTTTTCTCTACTGTATGTACTTGGTTTAAATGCAGTTATCATCAGTGTCAAAAACCGTAAGTAATTTGCTCATTTACACATTTTAATTCAACCATTCAAAATTTTAATTAGATCAGATACATTATAGCCCCATTTCTAGGACTTGTCTACGTGTATCTATTACATGAATTACAGTTGCTATGTCACCACGTCCATGTACACTGCAAAAAGTCCGGTGTTACATATGAAACACCGAGCTGGTGTCAGATTTCCGGTGCTCATTCATGGTGTTAGATTAATACCTCCGGGTGTCATTTCAAAATTTAAAATTGTTTTTTGAATAGTTTCTTAGTTACTACACTTCTTATTAATTTTGAACTTCAACAAGACGATAAAGAATTTTCCGATAAAGTACTTGATTTTTGAAAAAAAAAAACAACACCAACGTGTAAACACATTTACACCACAGTAACACCAGTTGGTGTGGTCCCCTATTGAAGCTGGACAGGTGTCATACCATTGAAATTAACACCACCAATATCAAATCAACACCATGCGGTGTCATTATTGAATTAACTCTAGCGCAGTGTCAAAAATATCACCAGCCACAGTGTCAAATTAACACCACGAAGTGCCAGGTGAACACTTTTTAATACCGTCACAATACATTTTCTACACCTGTGGGTGTGGTCCTCTATCGAAGTTTGATCGGTGTTAGATGGTGTTAAATCTAACACCGATGTTTTTACAGTGTAATTACAACTGTCATGAAAGACAGTCAATCGGTTCAGAACACACCAAAACTCCTTCAAACGCCACCAAAAATCATTGAAAAAGAAACTAACCCAACATATTATCACGAAAAAAAAAGTTTAAGATATAGCAATTACGATGGGGTAGAACGATAAAAAAACAGCACACAATAAATTGTGTTACAGCTTGTGAATTCATCTTCCTGAAATTCAACGTTATCATTTCATCCGTTCTATGTAGGCCTACTGTCTTTCAGACATGCCTAGCCAATATCCTTTGCTTGTAGAGAGTCAGCCTCTGTCATTCCCTAACCGTTAGAAAACATGATCTCTGCTGACAGTTTTCATCCTTGATACTCGGCCCTCTAAACTTCTGACAAGAAGATGCAAGGTATAAAGCTTAGTTAAAAGTCCTCTCAGAGAATCAGCATAACGTATCTTTTAGTAGAAGGACTATAACAGATACCAGAACTCTGTGATATTCTTATTTTTTGATTAAAAATATATATCGTGTTTAGAAAGCGTCTTTTCTCTCTGTGCAATGTATCTATATGTTACTACAACATGAGTACTTCACATGTCTTTCACTTTCTGACAAACATCAACTTACTCTGGAAAAACGTCTTTGCCACCTTCTTACAACCAGTGTTTTCCAGAGCCAAGCACAAAGTCACCTTCATGTTACCAGGTTTCTCATTCACTGGCTTCTTTTCTGCTTTCCTGTCTCCTTTAATTGCCGTCTTTTCCTGTTTCTCTCCTTTTGTCACTCTCATCTCCATTAGTTCTATATTTTCTCTTTGATTGACATGGAGACCTGTCCTCTTCGTCTCACCACTACTTTGTGTATATTTAGCCGCCCATTCTGTCAGCAATGAAGAACACTTCTCCACCTTGTCTCTTTTCGTCTCTGATGCAAGTTCTATTTGTGTTTCGATGCCCAGTTCATTCAGCAGCTTTTCAATTCGCTGAGGCTGTTTGGCGACAAACCAGAAGATATGACTGATGTCGTCGTGAGAAATCTCTCCTTGTTTACTGCGATATTCTGAGAATTTAATGTACAAAGAAAGTATTGTGTAGTATAGAACTTCGAATACAAAAGGATATCAGATATCAGATTATCGTTCAGTAACAGTGTTAAACAAAGCAAAAACAACAAACAGGCGTCACAACTATGGAAAGTACAATGAATAGTCAGCGAAGTTAAAAGAAAAAAACAAATTAACTAAATAAAGTTTTTATGTCAACATATTATCTTCGATGCTATTAACCATCTAATAAACATATCCAATAGGAAACTCGGGATGTGTATCAATCTCCCATTGTTGATTCCATAGGCACTGATAATCTCTCTCTCTCTCTCTCCCTCTCTCTCTCTCTCTCACACACACACAAACACACACACACACACACACACACACATACATAGAGACATACTGCGTCTTTACATATACAGACGTGGGCATATAAATAGTATAAACGGTCAATAAATTAACCTTCCATTGCCTTCTGTAATTTGTTATTTTGGCTGAGTTGGCTCCACTGCATTTCCTCTTCAGTCTTCTCTTTCCATCTGCACAGACCGTTGTACATATCTTTAGGTGGTATCACCAACTTACAGTCATCACCCATGAGGAACTGTGTAAGAGCCCGACTTAGCTCCTTGTTATCGTTAATCTTGGAACACGTCTCCCAAAGCTCCATGTAGGTGATTGACCCTTTGAACAACAAATTAGAAGACGGTACAAACCTTCATGACTGAAACGTATTCGCGTAATGATAATATAAGGCAATAAGCCATAGGTAAGTCAGTGCTTTAACGGAAGTTGGTAGTTCAGTATTCGTCAAGAAAATATTCGTTATTCTTGCAAAGTTAATGGTTTTAAACAATTTATATTTCGCTTGTTTGGCGTTAATACAAGGCAAGATCAACATTATATAATATGTGACCGTGCATCACAAAACGAACAAGAAGTCGCACACACTGATTTTGTGTGAGGACTGAAAATAGGTGCAGTTGGTCCACCGAGCCGGTTTTGACTTTTTCATATTTTCTGAAAGAGCAATTGAAGGGTTTGTTTGCAAAAACCGATAAGTCCATTTTTGAAGATTTTGAAGTACGATCTCTGTCATAAAGTACAAAATAATACCTTTTAAATGATATATTGGTCACTACATATAAAGACATATTTTTGAAGTTATGGTCAAAAGAAGCAAAAATTTTATTATTTTCTTTATTTTTCTTGACCTTCAATCGCAAATATCTCCATTTGGCAAATATGGACTTATTGGTTTTTGCAAACAAACTCTTCAAGTCTTCTTCTACATTATGCTGAAATTTGGGATCATCAAACGGGCAGGAAAGTGTGTTTTCTTAACAGTTTATCTCGAACATTTTTTTTTTTTTTTTTTTTGCAGAATAGTGTGACTAATTGTGGCTTTGGAGTCCCTTTTACATTTTTTAAAAACCTTGTACACACTCTTCACTTTCACCTCCTATAACTTTTGAAAGGATGATGCTACTACTTTGAAAGTTGGGATTAATTAAGGACAGAATGTGTTGATAAGGCATGTTTAATTTCAGTTTAATCAGAAAAAATCTTTATTGTTGTTACTCCAGTGGTTTACACCCTGTTTTTTGTCCCATTCATCGCACAGCCAGCACGGCTTGGTAAAGATTAAGCGCTTGAGTAGACACTGTACTTCAGAGTCTCTTTTCTCAGCTCACACTTTTCCGAAGCGTGTGCTTTCTTTCCAATATTTAGATAGGCTAGTAGAGTCCATTTGATTTGAGTCATACATCATTTTAAAGCTGCTCTTTCAGAATATGCCCTTAACTAAAATTTCATGTCTGGCTACTTTTTGTTTGTTTTGTGATGCAGGGTCACATATGAAATACGTTGAAATACGTTTTGGGATAAGCCGAGTTATTATCATTGATAATCTTGCTCTCCTGTTTGATGAAGCAGTACCTGTATAACATCAAACGTTTTGATAACGTATGCATTAGAATTATACAAATCAATCAGTTGTGAAGCCCATTCCAAATATTTTCAATGTCATATAACTATCACAAACCCGAAATAAGAAAGGAATGAAACACTGAAAATAAACATTTATTGGGTAAAACAAATGAAACTTTTAAAATGAACATCTACAGGGAACTAATGAAACATGAAATAGCATGCAAGAATCATTTGATTTTACGTATCAACACTGGGATGCGTATCTCACTCTCAGTCAGGAAAAGAATGGCTTAAGCAGTTCTCTTTGAAGAGGAAAATTACATTCTCAATGAAATCACGGTAATCTAGGCAATCAGAGACAGAAAAAAATGCTTACAGTATCTAATCCTATCCTTTACTAATCAGACGAGTGCGGCGACACCATATCAGCTTACCGGAGTATCGAGATCGGTTGTTTTCTGGCTTCTGCGTTCCTGCCGAGGGCAAAATAAATGTATAAAGTTGTCATTTGAGAAATACATTTTTTCTCGTAATCTGTATGATAATTTATTCGAAGTCATGCGTAAAAATTTATATCTCGCAGTGTCAACGCATTAACATAATGTAGAATTATTTTATAACGTCTTCATAGCAACTATTTCATTTGCTTGCCAAGCTAATCACTTTTAGATTGCTGCAGCTCGTTCCTGTGATAATTATTTTACATGACAGTCAAATCTTTTCTGTTGTGCAGCCATTTTCCTTTACATTGTAAACTAATGACCGTAGCATAACCCGTGGACATCATTTGAACAGTTTATCCACAGACAATTAATAATGTCAGGATACAGCGGTGATATGTACAATAATCAATGCAGATATTCTTGCGTGTGTGTGTGTGTGTGTGTGTGTTCCCATTTTCCTTGCTCTCTCCTTTTCTCTTCTATTTCGCTCTAGCTCAATTTATCTCTCGCAACTCCCGTCCCTTTCTACTTCCTTCTCTGTGGCTTTCCAGCCTCAACGTTGTTTATTGCACATTAAATGTGTGGCTATCATACATTTCAGCGATGTTATCGCACTAAAATAAATCACACATCAAAGATTCAGGTATGCAGTTTTCACTTACTTTTGCTGAGGAACCACTTTGCCAAACAGAGGACACCAACGAACACTCCAACCCCGGCAAAAACACCGACAAAGAGAACTATAAAAGAATCATTGCAGGACGTTACAGACAAGTAAACACAAGGAGAGAGTAAAGGCTTTAGAGACTCCGATGGGACAATAATTATAGACCGCACAGATATTGGAACGGTTCTGGTTCTGAAGATCAGTTCAAATAGATATTGAATTATAGCCCAAAACATATGCAATGTATCTATAGCCATAAGCGCCTATTGTTTTATTATTTAATTGATTGTCCTTTCAAATGTGTGCTATATGCTTTTGAGTGTTCTGCACTGTAACTGGTTGTTTAGGGCTCCAGTACACAAAGCCTAACCTGTGAGGCAAATGTGGGTAAACCTCCAAATGTTTATGGTATTTTTTTATCTTATCTTATATCATTTTACGTTGCTGTTTATAGAATGTGTCCAAAAGGTTTGGTTGTATTTCACCGTATAATGGTGAGCTCAAATCACTGGAAATGCTCCTTCTTTAAAGGGATAAAAGGAGAAAATTTACGGTGCCCTAATGTCATAAATACGTCCCGAACAAGAAAAGATTTTTCAAGTACCAATACGGCTTCCCTTTGACTTTGATGACGTATCAGTGTCTGTAGTTGTCGGCGAAGTCGAAATCAGGGTGATGGTCACTGCAATCCGTTGTAGTTCGACCTGCGCCGTCTGCGATTCAGCTACGCATGTAAAGACCCCTTGAAAACTTGACGACATTGCTATTTTCGCATCTATATTCTGCGTTCCATTATTGTATTTGGAAAAATGGTAGGCAATATCGGAGACTTTGCTTCCATCATGAAGCCAGTATATGTTGATATCATACTGCGGCACGTTCCTTGCCTGACATAGCAGTCCCGAGTCTTGCGGGTCGTAAATCAGGGAGCAGTTTGTATCTGACATGTTTGAGCATCCTTTGACCGAAAGGAAATCTGCAGGATGGAGACCAGATGAATACTCTCCATGTCAATCCTTACGAGACCATAAGACCACAAATGCCTACACGTGTAGTACATAGGCATATAATTGATGATGATAATCGGGGGGGGGGGGGGCATTTCATGAAGCATTTTGTCCGACAAAGTTGTCAGACAAATTTGCTCTCTGCCAATCAGATGCGAGGATTTCGGTAGCTTGTAACAGTTTGTCAGAAAAATATCCGACCAAACTGCTTCATGAAATGCCCCCAGACTTAAACAAAACAGGTGTGTATAGAAAACATATTTAAGTAAATCTAAGTAGAAGGGAATTTCAGTCAACGTTCATGTGGACTCTTAATCCAGATATGTATAGTGATATCCCAAATATAGAAAGATGGTAACGTTATGGAATTCGAACATAACAGAATAAGAAGTTAATTTCCTGATGTAGAACTTCATCGGTTTTCATTTATCGGTGATTCCCAGTCATATGACAGTTTACAGACTTTATATCGTCACCCTAGCACTCTCCTATTATTTTTATCACAAACAGTATCTTAAGCAATCATGTTATGGCGATATTAGCCTGATAGTACAACCCCAGATCCCTAAAGCTTAATGTTGTTGGACTTTTACATTGCTGCAGCACTCCCTAGATTTAGAGGTTACCTTCCTCCCTGTACAGTCCCATTTTCCCTCTCTCTCTCTCTCTCTCTCTCTCTCTCTATCTCTGCGATTTTACTGTAACAAATGAAAGAACTTACAAACTGCTTAAATGAAATACACATGTGTTTTTATTATCTCATCTTATTGCACACGTGGTTTCGTCATTTATCACCATGATCACTCTTTCTTGGCGTAAAACTAAGCCCCTTCACATTTATATTTAATTTCTTTCTTATACTGCTTGTTTAAAGTAAAGGGATTCAGACCAAAAATATCAACGGAAACATTGTCAATTCTTATTATAACAATTAAATGCGCCACTTTATAAGTCTTAATGAGAAAATCCCATTAAACCAGTGAAATCATTGCCGGTCATGGCTTTGCTATTTAAATGTTAATGGTGCTCCTATGTGTGATCTCGTTTTATGTTTGTCTGTTGTTGCTGTTTTGTTTTTTGTTTTTTTCGCACTTGGTGTACCTGTAAACGAGACATTCTGAAAAAAAAAATAGACATCTTCATGCCAAGACAAAAGCAATTACTTATCTAAAAATTGAAATCCTTTGTTATAGGCCCTGTAGAGATTATAATCCAGGTGACATGGAGACAGGTGACAAAAAGTAAGTATTTTATAGTGAGAGTATTGTTGGCTTGGGACTTCCTCTCGAAGATATGAATGATGATGATTTTGATAGTAACAGTATTGTTAATGATAATGATGATAATGATAATGGTGATAACTATAATAGTTTCACAAATCATTGTCTTTAGATATACCTGTACTCATTTCTATCAGACGTACACTTCAGCAGCTTATTGTGATAATACACACTGTCTTGTCTGCGGATTTATTGTATGGAAATAGTGCATGATACTAATTCAACACCCATAAGACATAAAACCCACTAGCATACAGCTCAAGAGTTATAAAGTCCACATAGATAAGATTTATAGACTAACGTGGCTCACGAGCTATAAGAACAGAGCCCGTAAGGTCGACATCAAGGGAAATAGACTCAGGAGTTATATGGTCTAACAGGTCGACACTGGGCAAATATGACCCACGAGATCAGCTAGAGCAAAAAAAAAAAACAACAAAAAATGATAATAATAATAATGATAATGTACTCATTATTGGACCAAGTTTCGAGCTGTTTTGTTGTTGTTGTTGTTGTTGTTGTTGTTTGTTTGTTTGTTTGTTTTTGTTTTGTATTTTAGTACTAATGTCGGCTAATGGGCTGCATGACTAGTTTGCTGTATGAGTAGTGGGCCTGTGAACTCCAGAAACACACCTCTCACATATACATCCGTGAAATTTTCGATGAGAATGCCTCTGTAATCGGTCACACCGCAGAAGTATCGGCCAGCGTCATCTTCATCAACTCTGTTGATGACCAGAGAGTAATTGGCGTCGATCGTCACTAAACCTGCGCGATAGCTTTCGCCATCGATCACATTCTGGTACCACGCCAACAGAAGAGTAGACAAAGTGGATGTATTTCCTGGATGCATTTTAAAGCCAAGGGAAGGAGGTACGATTGGGAAAAAAAAAAGAAACATATGTGCTGTATCATATCAACGAAGGCGCAGGAAATCCCTTTCCGTTACGGGTATATCAATTATATGCAATGGTCTAACCACTTTGACATTCATGTGAATAGAAGAAATAATGTCATTAAAGTTACGAATAGTTACGACGGAATGAAATGCTATATGGGGTTATTGTTAACAAAAACAGCAAAAGCAACAAATATTCAACACAATAAAGCAATGTACATGACTTGTAGATAGTTTTATGTTGATTTCTTAAACTATGAGGGCTCAGTGACGACCACCTGCCATAATATCACCATTTATGTATGTTATATTCTAAATAGACCTCTGTATCCGTACACTGCAGGGGCCGCAGATCGTTATTGTAGAGGGGGGTGGTCAGAGATCAATAGGGTAAATGTTTCCTACCATTCCCCTTCCATTTCTTTTTTTTAACCAAAACAAAATTCCGGGACAGCCTCTCGCCCCCCCCCCCCATAACACACACACACACACACACACACACACACACACACAAATATGTATATATATATATATATATATATATATATATATATATATGAAGAGCTTGTTTGCAAAAACCGATAAGTCCATTTTTGAAGATTTTAAAGTACGGTCTCTGTCATAAAGTACAAAATAATGCCTTTTAAATGATATATTGGTCACTACATATAAAGACACATTTTTGAAGTTATGGTCAAAAGAAGCAAAAATTTTCTTATTAATCTCTTTATTTTTCTTGACCTTTGATAGCAAATATCTCCATTTGGCAAATATGGACTTATCGGTTTTTGCGAACAAACTCTTCATATATAGCCCTACTCCGCGGCTCCTGAATTGTATGGAAAGAATTTGTCTTGCCTCGAACGTATACGCCTAGATATAGCATAACAGCAGCGACCTACTGTAGAGCCCACTAATGTCAATCGCCCACTAATGTCAAAACAACCACTAATGTCATAACACGTCGACGACAAATGTCAAAACAACCACTAATGTCATAACGCGTCGACGACAAATGTCAAAACAACCACTAATGTCATAACACGTCGACGACAAATGTCAAAACAACCACTAATGTCATAACACGTCGACGACAAATGTCAAAATCGGATCAACCACTAATGTCATAACACGTCGACGACAAATGTCAAAATTTCCATTTTTACTGCAAATGTCATAACACGTCGACGACAAATGTCAAAATCGGATTAACCACTAATGTCATAACACGTCGACGACAAATGTCAAAATCGGATTAACCACTAATGTCATAACACGTCGACGACAAATGTCAAAATTTCCCAATTTTCTGCAAAATGTCCTGACGCGTCACAAGGGCGGATCGAGGAATGCCATAAAGGGGAGGCGCCTTTACAAAATCAAAGGTTGGCACGACCCTCGCCCCCCCCCCTCTTCTTATTCTTATTTCTGCTGTGTTCACAAAATAAAGAGGGGGGGGCACTAAAGGGGGATGCGCCCCCTCTAAATCCGCGATTGTGTCAACCACAAATATCAATATTGGATTTACCACAAATGTCATAACACGTAGACCACAAACGTCATAACGCGACACAGGGGCGGATCCATGAATTCCGTAAAGGGGGGGGGGGCTTTACAAAGTCAAAGGCTGGCGCGACCCCCTTTTCTTATTTTGTTTCTGTTAGTGACGGTGCACGAGAGGGGGAAGCGCCCCCTTTCGATCTATCATTGCGTCAACCACATGGAAAAACTCAGTGCTTGCATTACAGGGGCGGATACAGGAATTTTGTAAAGGGGAGGCGTCTTTACAAAGTCAAAGGCTTGCGCGACCTTCCCCCCTCCCCATTTTCTTGTGTTGACGAAATAAAGAGAGGGGCACTAAAGGGGGATGCGCCCCCTCTCAATCCACGATTGCATCAACAACAAGTCAAAATCGGGGATTAACCACAAATGCAATAACACGTCGACCACAAATGTCATAACGCGTCACAGGGGGGGGGGATCCAGGAATTCCGTAAAGGGGGGGGGGCGCCTTTACAAAATCAAAGGCTGGCGCAACACTGGCGGGTGCACCAAGGGGATGAGCCCCCTCTCGACCCATCATTGTGTCAACCGCAAATATCAAAACTCATTGCTTGCATTACGGGGCGGATCCAGAAATTTCGTAAAGGGGAGGCGGCTTTACAAAATTAAAGGCTACCGCACCCCTCCCATATTTTTCTTTTTATCTATGTTGTTTTAACCAAAAAAAAAAAAGAAAAGAAAGGGGGCACCAGAGGGGGATGCGCCCCCTCCTGATCCATCATTGCATCAAGCACAAATGACCAAACTCATTGCTTGCATTACAGGGGCTGATCCAGGAATTTCGTTAAGGGGAGGCGTCTTTGCAAAGTAAAAGGCTTGCGCGACCTTCCCCCCTCCCCATTTTCTTGTGTTGACGAA
The DNA here is from genome assembly GCF_964275005.1 of Diadema setosum. NCBI lineage: Eukaryota > Metazoa > Echinodermata > Echinoidea > Diadematoida > Diadematidae > Diadema > Diadema setosum. Next base: position 31,136,935 of record NC_092690.1, read on the forward strand.
ATAAAGAGAGGGGCACTAAAGGGGGATGCGCCCCCTCTCAATCCACGATTGCATCAACAACAAGTCAAAATCGGGGATTAACCACAAATGCAATAACACGTCGACCACAAATGTCATAACGCGTTACAGGGGGGGGGGGGGGGATCCAGGAATTCCGTAAAGGGGGGGGGGCGCCTTTACAAAATCAAAGGCTGGCGCAACACTGGCGGGTGCACCAAGGGGATGAGCCCCCTCTCGACCCATCATTACAGGGGCTGATCCAGGAATTTCGTTAAGGGGAGGCGTCTTTGCAAAGTAAAAGTCTTGCGCGACCCTCCCCTCCCCTATTTCTTCTTTTTATTTCTGTCGTGTTGACGAAATAAAGAGATTGGGCACTAATGGGGGATGCGCCCCCTCTCAATCCGCGATTGCGTCAACCGCAAATGTCAAAATCGGGGATTAACTACAAATGTCATAACGCGTCGACCACAGGTGTCAAAATTTTCAAACTAACTGCAAATGCCATAACGCGTCACAGGGGGGTGGATCCAGGAATTCCGTAAAGCGGAGGGGCGCCTTAAAAAAATCAAAGGCTGGCGTGACACCCCTCCCCCAAATTTTCATCTTTATTTCTGTTGTTTTAACAGGTCATACTATAGTGAGAGGGAGCCAGAGGTGGAAGAGCCCCTTCTCGAATCATGATTACGTCAACCACAAATATCAAAACTCATTGCTTGCATTACGGGGGCGGATCCAGGAATTCCGTAAAGGGGAGGGGCGCCTTTAAAAAATGAAAGGCTGGCCCGACCCTCCCCCTTTTCTTCTTTTTATTTCTGTTGTGTTGACGAAATAAAGAGAGGGGGCACTTAGGAGGGGGGTGCGCCTCCTCTAAATCCGCGATTGCGTCACAGGGGCGGATTCAGGAATTCCATAAAAAAAGGGGAAGGCTTTACAAAATCAAAGGCTGGCACGACCCCCCTTTTCTTATTTTTGTTTCCGTTGGTTTAACATACTATAGTGAGGGTGCACCAGAGAGAGGAGCCCCCCCCCCCCCCCCCCCTCTCGAAAACTCATTGCTTGAAATTATGGGGGGGGGGATCCAGGAATTTTGTAAAGGGGAGGCGTACGTCTTCACGAGAAAGTCAAGGGCTGGCGTGACCTTCCCCCCTCCCCCATTTTCTTCTTATTTCTGTTGTGTCGACAAAATAAAGAGAGGGGCACTGAAGGGGGATGCGCCCCCTCATAATCCGCGATTTCGTCAACCAAAAGTCAAAATCGGGAATTAACCACAAATGTCATAACACGTCGACCACAAATGTCATAACACGTCGACCACAAATGTCATATCGCGTCACAGGGGCGGATGCAGGAATTCCGGAAAGGGGGGGGGGGCGCCTTTACAATTTCAAAGGCTGGCGCGACACTCTGTCCCCACCCCCCCCCCCCCCCCAATTCCTTATTTTTTTTTCTGTTGTTTTAACCGAATAATTATAGTGAGGGTGCACCAGAGGGGGATGCGGCCCCTCTCGATCCATCATTGCGTCAACCACAAATGGAAAAACTCATTGCTTGCATTACAGGGGCGGATCCAGGAATTCCACAAAGGGGAGGGGCGCCTTTACAAAATGAAAGGCTGGCGCGACCCTCCTCACTTTTCTTTTTTTTATTTGTGTTCTGTTGACAAAATAAAGACAGGGGCACTAAGGGGGGTGCGCCTCCTCTAAATCCGCGATTGCGTCAACCGCAAATGTCAATATTGGATTAAACACAAATGTCATAACACTTCGAACACAAAATAATGTCATAACGCATCACATGGGCGGATCAAGTAATTCCATAAAGGGGGGAGGGGGCTGGCGCGACCCCCTTTTCTTATTTTTTTTTCTGTTGTTTTAACCTAATATAGTGAGGGTGCACCAGAGGGGGAAGCGCCCCCTCTCGATCCATCATTGCATCAACCACAAATGGAAAAACTCATTGCTTGCATTACAGGGGCGTATCCAGGAATTCCGTGAAGGGGAGGTGCCTTTACAAAATCAAAGGCTGGCGAGACACCACCCCATTTTCTTCTTTTCGGGCACCATGGGGGATGCGCCCCCTCTCGATCCAGGATTGCGTCAACCACAAATGACTAAACCCATTGCTTACATTACAGGGGCGTATCCAGGAATTCCGTGAAGGGGAGGCGCCTTTACAAAATCAAAGGCTCACGCGACACCACCCCATTTTCTTCTTTTCATTTTCTCTTGTTTTAACAAAATATATAGAGGGGCACCATGGGGGATGCGCCCCCTCTCAATCCATGATTGCGTCAACCACAATGACCAAACTCATTGCTTCAATTACAGGGGCGGGTCCAGGAATTCCGTAAAGGGGAGGGGGTGCACCTTTGCATAATTAAAGCCTGACGCATCACCCCATCTTTTTATCATTTATGTTGTTTTGAAGAAAAAAAGAAATAGAGGGGGCATCAGAGGGGGATGCGCCCGTCTCGATCCGCGATTGCGTCAACCACAAAATGTCAAAACTCATTGCTTGCATTACAGGGGCGGATCCAGGAATTCTGTAAAGGGGAGGAGCCTTGACAAATTTAAAACCTGCCGCACCCCTATTTTTCATTTCTGTTGTTTTAACAACAACAGAAATGCTTGCTCATTGCTTGTATCACATGAGCGGGTCCAGGAATTCCGTAAAGCGTAAAGGGGAGACGTCTTCTCAAAATGAAAGGTTGACGCAATCCCCCTCCCCCTTATCAATATCGTTTTATTTCTTTTGTTTAAACGACAGTTAAAGCGGCAGTCTTTGATTGTGTAAAGGAGCCTCCATCACTTTACGGAATTCTGGTTCCGCCCCCTGTAATGCAAACAATGGGTTTTGCCATTAACTTGTGGTTGACGCAGTCGCGGATCTAGAGGGGGACACGGTACCCCCTCCCCGTCTCTATTTTTGTTAACACAAAAGAAATTAAATGAAAAAAAAAAAAAAGGCGAGGCAGTTTGCGCAACTTTTTGATTTTATAAACGCTTCTCTCCTTTACGGAATTTGGACCGCCCCTCTAATGCAAGCAATGAGTGTTGACATTTTGTGTTAACCCAATCGCGGATCGAGAGGGGGCTCATACCTCTATGGTGACTCCTTCATTTTTTTTTTTTAACAATAGAAAAATTAAAAGAAAAAATAGGGGGGTGCGGCAGATTTAAATTTTGTAAAGGCGCTTCCCCTTTACGGAATTCCTGGATCCGTCCCTGTACGGTAAGAAATTAGTTTTGATATTATGGTTAACGCAATCGCGGATCGAGAAGGAGGCGCATCCCCTCTGATGCCACCTCTCTTTTTTTAAAACAATAATAAAATATGGGGGTGCGGCAGCCATTATAACTTGTAAAGGCGTCTCCCGTTTACTGAATTCCTGGATCCGCCCTTAATGCAAGCATGTGGTTGACGCAATCATGGATTGGGAGGGGACTGGTACATCTCTGGTGCCCCCCTTTTTTTGTTAAAACAAAAAAAAAATAAACAAAATTGGGGGGGGGATGGAAGCCTTTAATTTTGTAAAGGTGTCTACCTTTTACGGAATTCCTGGATCCACCCCTGTAATGCAAACGATGCAGCAGCTTTGATTTTGTAAGGGCGCCTCCCCTTAACGGAATTCCTGTATCCGCCCCTATCATGCAAGCAAAAATGAGTTTTGACATTTTGTGGTTGACCGAATCGCGGATCGAGAAGGGAGAGCATCCCCCTCTGGCGCTCCCCTCTCTTTCTTTTTCTTTAGTTAAAACAATAGAAAAATGGAAAAAATGGAGGGTTGGGGTGCGGCAGTTCTAGTTTTGTAAAGACGCCCCCCCCCCCTTTACGAAACTCCTTGATCCGCCCCTGTAACGCGTTGTGCCGCATCCCCTTTTTTATTTCATTTCTGTTGTTTTACCAACAAAAACAAAACAAAAACAAAAGATAGAGAGGGGGTACCAGAGGGGGATGCTCCCCTCCCCCCTCGATCCGCAATCGCGTACGTCAACCACAAATGTCAAAACTCATTGCTTGCATTACGGGGGCAGGTCCAAGAATTCCTTAAAGCGCAAAGGGGAGACGTTTTTTCAAAATGAAAGGCTTGCGAAATCCCCCTCCCCCTTATTTTTCTTTTTCTTTTTTTTTTTTGTTTAAACGTTAAAAAAAAGAAAAAAAAAGAATGGGGGTGCGGCAATCTTTAATTTTGTAAAGGGGCCTCCCCTTTACGGAATTCCTGGTTCCGCCCCATGCAATGCAAACAACGAGATTTGCCAAAAACTTGTGGTTGACGCAGTCGCGGGTCGAGAGGGGGGCGGTATACCCCCTCCCCGTCTCTACTTTTGTAAACACGAATGAAATTGAATTAAGAAAAAGGAGAGGTGGCTTGCGCAGGCATTTGATTTTTTTAATGGCGTCTCCCCTTTACGGAATTCCTAGACCCGCCCCTATAGTGCAATCGCGGATCGAAAGGGGGCGCATTCGTCTCTGCTGCCTTCTTTCATTTTTTAAACAACAGAAATAAAAAGAAAAAAAAAAGGGGTGCGGCTGTTCTAATTTTGTAAAGGTGGCTCCCCTTTACGAAATTCCTGGATCCGCCCCTGTGACGCGTTATGACATTTGCAGTACATCTGGAAATGTTGACATTTTTGTGGTCGACGTCTTATGACATTTTGTGGTTAATCCAATTTTGACATTTGCGGTTGGCGCAAACGCTGATCGAGAGGGGGCGCATCCCCCTCTGGTGCCCCCTCGCTATGTTTTGTTAACGCAACAGAAATAAATATAAGAAAATGGGGTGGGGTCTCGCCAGCCTTTGATTTTGTAAAGGTGACTCCCCTTTACGGAATTCCTGGATCCGCCCCTGTAATGCAAGCAATGAGTTTTGATTTTTGTGGTTGACGCAATCAAGCATGGAACAAGAGGGGACGCGTCCCCCTCTGGTGCCCCCTCACTATATTTTGTTAAAAGCCTTTGATTTTTTAAAGGCGGCCATCCCTTTACGGAATTCCTGGATCCACCCCTCTGACGCATTATGACATTTGCAATTAGTTTGAAAATTTTGACATTTGTATGTGGTCGACGTGTTATGACATTTATGGTTAATCTCCGATTTTGACATTTTCGGTTGACGCAATCGCGGATTGAGAGGGGGCGCATCTCCCTTCAGTGCCTCCTCTCTTTATTTCATCAAGACAACAGAAATAAAAAGAACGAAATGGGGGAGGGAGGAGGGTCGCACCAGACTTTGACTTTGTAAAGACGCCTCCCCTTTACGAAATTCCTGGATCCGCCCCTGTAATGAGAGCAATGAGTTTAGTCATTTGTGGTTGACGCAATGATGGATCGAGAGGGGGCGCATCCCCTTTGGTGCACCCTCACTATAATTATTAGGTTAAAAACAACAGAAATAAAAATAAGAAAGGGGGGGGGTGTCTCGCCAGCCTTTGATCTTGTAAAGGCGCCCCCCCCCCCCCGTACGGAATTCCTGGATCCACCCCTGTAATGCAAGCAATGAGCTTTTCCATTGTATTATGTGGTTGAAGCAATGATGGATCGCGAGGGGGCGCTTCCCCCTCTCGTGCACCCTCACTATATTAGGTTAAACCAACAGAAACAAAAATAAGAAAAGGGGAGTCGCGCCAGCCTTTGATTTTGTACAGGCGCCCCCCCCCCCCCTACGGAATTCCTGGATCCGCCCCTGTGTTGCGTTATGACATTTGTGGTTAATCCAATACTGATATTTTTGTGCTTGACGCAATCTCGGATTTAGAGGGGCGCATCCCCCTTTAGTGCCCCCTCTCTTTATTTTTTTTTTTCAACACAACAGAAATAAAAATAAGAAAATGGGGGTGGGGGCGAAGGTCGCGCCAGCCTTTTATTTTGTAAAGCCGCCTCCCCTTTACGGAATTCCTGGATCCGCCCCCGTAATACAAGCAATGAGTTTTGCTATTTCTGGTTGACGCAATGATGGGTCGACGAGAGGGGGCGCATCCCCCTCTGGTGCACCCTCACTGTAATTATTAGGTTAAAACAACAGAAAAAAAAATGGGGGGGGGGACGTGTCACGTCAGCCTTTGATTTTGTAAAGGCGCCTCCCCCCCCCTTACGGAATTCCTGGATCCCCCCCCCCCCGTGACGCGTTATGACATTTGTGGTCGACGTGTTATTGCATTTGTGGTTAATCCCCGATTTTGACTTGTGGTTGACGCAATCGCGGATTGAGAGTGGTGCATCCCCATTTAGTGCCCCTCTCTTTATTTCATCAACACAAGAAAATGGGGAGGGGGTAAGGTCGCGCCAGCCTTTGACTTTGTAAAGACGCCTCCCCTTTACAAAATTCCTGGATTCGCCCCTGTAATGCAAGCAATGAGTTTGTCCATAATTTTATGTGGTTGACGCAATGATGGATCGAGAGGGGGCGCTTCCCCCTCTCGTGCACCCTCACTAACAGAAACAAAAAGAAAAGGGGGTCGCGCAAGCCTTTGAATTTGTAAAGACCCCCTCCCCCCCCCCTTTACGGAATTCATGGATCCGCCCCTGTGTCGCGTTATGACATTTGTGGTCGACGTGTTATGACATTTGTGGTTAATCCAATATTGATATTTGTGGTTGACGCAATCGCGGATTTAGAGGGGGCGCATCCCCCTTTAGAACCCCCTCTCTCTATTTTGTCAAGACAACAGAAATAAAAATAAGAAAATGGGGGGGGAGGGGGCCGAGGGTCACGCCAGCCTTTGATTTTGTAAAGGCGCCTCCCCTTTATGGAATTCCTCGATCCGCCCTTGTGACGCGTCATGACATTTTGCAGAAAATTGGGAAATTTTGACATTTGTCGTCGACGTGTTATGACATTAGTGGTTAATCCGATTTTGACATTTGTCGTCGACGTGTTATGACATTTGCAGTAAAAATGGAAATTTTGACATTTGTCGTCGACGTGTTATGACATTAGTGGTTGATCCGATTTTGACATTTGTCGTCGACGCGTTATGACATTAGTGGTTGTTTTGACATTTGTCGTCGACGCGTTATGACATTAGTGGTTGTTTTGACATTTGTCGTCGACGTGTTATGACATTAGTGGTTGTTTTGACATTAGTGGGCGATTTTGACATTAGTGGGCTCTACACCTACACTTTCTTCGTCTTATTTTTTTTAAGACGATTTAATTCAATTTTGCACAATCTATGTAAGGTTGGTTAATATTTTGCAATTTTTACACAATAATTATCTTTGATATAAAAAAAATACTTCCTTGCTGAAACATGTGTTGCATATGAATGATATTATTCCATTCTTAACCTACTTTTCGAGGGGACTTGCTGTGTTCGACCAACTGAATTGCTTTCTAAGACAAAGTTTCTTGTAAAGTGAAAGTGCATTATTGATTTTAATAGTCATCACCTTTGCTCCATATCACGGTTTGTGGTGTTCCGTGAAATTCACATTTAAGTTTCCCTTGAAGACCTCGCAACAGAACCGGGCGGAAATCGACAACAACAACGTCATCAGGAATTCGAGAACCTATTTAGCAATCAAACAGAAACATAAATGTTGCAAGGTCCAGTCCCTGTTTATTACAATTATCATCAAATTTTCAGTCAAATTAGTTACATCATTAATTTTGCTCTCCCCACTGTTTCTAGCAGTACGTATTGGTTGTTGACTATTACGGGTCATTCTGGTAGTGTCTTCGACACAGTGCGCTGATTTGTAATGGTACCTCACAAAGATTTTCACGGATATTAATTTTGAGTCTAATTATGTCCAATATTAAAGTTATTGTATATTTGTGAATTGTGAGTGTTGCGTGCGATCTTCGTCATTTTCAAGCATCCTCGTTGAATATTCCTAAATGTCTCTATATCGTACATTTCATTATCATGAAAGAAAGAGCAATATCAGTCTTTTTAGACTCAAAATGTAACACCTTTTTGCAATAATCAAATAAATCAATATTAGAAAATGACAACGATTCCGCTTTGCAAATAATTAGAGCTTAAAGATGAAGTTAAAATATAATGAGATAAAGAATATGAAGTCGGAGATGAATTCAGATAAATACACAATATTACTTGTCCTTTCCGTTTTGAGAATAAATTTCGAATTTTATGAATTACCGACTTCTGTAGAGATTAGCACCAAAGAAATTGAGATGATAGCCAGAATACTGTAGAAAGTCATTGCTCCGAGGTTCTGTCCCGCAGGTAATACCTGCAAAAATGACATGAATGAACACATTAAGACTGCGTAACTAAATGAACTAGATTATGACTGCAAATATATGACATTTGAAAAGAGTGCATGAGTAACGGGTGGGAAGGAGATTTCCTTCTTTTCGAAAGCAACATGAGCCTTTTCTTCGTGAATTTTCATCAGTTTCGTATTCCTTGATCACAACTAGTTCTTCCATACTTCGCTGTTTTTCTAGTGCAGTTATGTATACAATAATCATTCATTTCCGTATTCATTTCATTCATTTTTGTTCTTTTTTTTCAAACAAGACATAACAGATACTCGGGAATTACATCATAATCATGAACATTCGACCTTGCAAAATGCTTAACTAAAGGAAAAAACAATTCATGTAAGTAATTAAAGTTAAAGGTAAAGTTGCGATAACAACTATTATTACAGGCACTGCTCTTCCACTGACCCGTCCATATCCCCGAAATATGATTATACCCTGTAAGACTAGCTGCGGTGCTTGAAAGCGATAATGCTAATGATGGACTTAAAACAAGAGTAACAGACCTTACAATGTATTGTGAAGTGCAGGGGGTTCACCTTTTATCTTATCAAAATACAACTGTAATGAGGGGGTGAAGACAAGTGATTTTCGCATTATTTACATTAACATTGAATGGGACAGTAATTACAGGAAGAGATCATGGAAAAAGAAGCAGAGGAACCCAACGTTTCGCATGCTTCCAGAAACTTATTGGTACTGCATAAATAATTACATCAACCCGGTGATAGTTTTCTTTGATCGTGAGAAAAATGTCAGGATTAAAGGGCCATAATAACTGTAATTGCCTGTGACAGCCTAAGTACCAGATGGTGATAGAGTCATGCCATTTCCTGTTCTCATCCAAACCAAGGGTATACAGTGTTAGAATGATTTCATTTGATTTGATTTGATTTGATATGACATGATATTGATTCGTGGTTTCTGCATTATCGTTCACTCTAAGAACACAAATGTTGAATTAGCATTTAAAAGGGCCGAGGAGTGACAACATTTTCAAAGTGTTGGTTTTCCTGCTAGATTCAACATTTAACATGTTATTTTAAAAGTTGGATGCAACACTTCAAAAATGCTGTCACTCCTCGGCCCTTTTAAATGTTGATTCAACATGTAAAATGTTATTTTAAAAGTTGGATGCAACACTTCAAAAATGCTGTCACTCCTCGGCCCTTTTAAATGTTGATTCAACATTTGCGTTTTTAGAGTGTTGTACATGTATGGCTTGCATAAATATAAATCAAAATGATAATTGTTCAGCTCGAAGGGACTAGCAGACGGTACAATACAGATAGGGACAAGAGTCTGCTATTTCATTCTGGATAGAACAATCTTGATGTGCTGCCATATTTTTCCTCGTATTGACGTAATTTGCATGCGTATAATCGTATTTATCAAAGCGCTTTCTGCAATAACCCTTATACCTGATTTGACATGCCCGTTGCAGATAATGTAGTTACAATCATGACAAAATGCACGTACATATACATACAGTAAAGAATGGTTCCTTCAAAGCTTTGAATAGGCTCGGTGCATTCAATCCATATAGACATAAGCGTAACATGGTGCCAGGTCAAGGTCCACACGGTCAAAGTACCATGATTATTAGCATAATGATTAATTGCGGTATCGGATCTCATAAATCATGGAATATTTTGCCAGCAAGTTTCAATACCTACAGCGTGCCTTGTAGTTTGCACGTTTACCAAGGCAAAATATCAAGATAGGATGGAATGATAGGCATATTGATATTATGTATAATATTTATCCTTGTGCCATGGTCACCGATTGTCTTTATCTAAGTAACGATTCTGACGAAAATTTTTATTAAAGTCCTTTTAACATTTTCCTCCATGATTTGCGGGTTGAAAACTACCACAACTACCGAAGTCTCATGATATGAAATTGTACATAATCTTCTTTCCTTCCCCTAAGAATGAACTTACTAAATGGCACCAGCTCCATAACCTACACACTATTTTCTATTTATGTGAATATGGTAGTGTGTTTTGTCTACTATTAACTTCAGTGGACGAATAGCACTGTACGTTTTCAATGCTGCATGTTGCAATTGTTTCACTCTTTTTTCGTGAAAATGGCATATTACTATAAGTGGAAAAAATATATATAGAATAAGCATGGGCAACTTTTATTATCTAACGCGACGAGTGGAAGTAAACCGGAAGTGTTTGAGTTTAGTTAGGGGTTGTTTGAGTTTAGTTAGGGGTAGGGTTTAGCATCATCCAGTTAAAGGTCCTGTTAACCTTTGTGAGCAGTAATTAAAAAAAAAAATCAAGATAACACTTTTGATGCATATGTTTAGGTCAGTTGTATGACAAAACATCCTACCATAAAACGTTTGCAATAAAGCCTAAAATATAAGAAGATATCATTGTCTTTCTCATTAAACCATAACTGCAGACGGTTTAGTGTGGAAATATTTTTATTATGACTGTTGTTCTCGTTTTGAGTTATGCTGATTCAAATATTTACGTTGCTTGTTTCTATCTCCAACTCATATCTCAGGACTATTTTGAAAAAAACTTATGCTGGGTTTTTGTTTTATCTGCAATTGGCAAATTATCCCTTTAATATTTTTCATTGGAGCAAGGGTATCGCAGACAGATTATGTCCATTATAAATTTACAGGATCAACAAAGCATGAAAATGTTTATATCCAGTTGGGCTCAATACCCAACTTGGTTTCTCTCTGTTATTGATTACAGCATATACCCTCTGTAGGTTTTACGCCATAAATGATATCCCGTGTCCATGAGAGCAGCTGAATTAGCAGCTTATGCAAAATATTGTTGATTGGCCCGATAACTTCTGGTATGTATTTCGTATAATTCTTGCAATTCAAAGATATTTCTTTGTGCTTGTAAACATTTTAAGTCTACCTTTATCCTCTGCTTGAAATTGCAAGCATTGAATGAATTAATTTGTATACATGTAATGAACCAACAAGGCCTTCTGAATATCGAATTAACGGGGCAATGCAGCAGCTCCCTCCCCCTTCAAGCGGTAATGATAAAAATGAGTGTTGCATATGAACTGTTGACAAACTGCTGAACATTGTATAGCAGTACTTTATGATATCACCAAACATGCGTCAAACAATGAGGAAACTGCAAAATGTTGTAATTTAGACGAGAGGAAGAATTCCTACATTGTTATGTTTTGGAATGGGAAGGTCGATCTCTTATCGAGATATAATCCAGGATAAGAAGCACCGCAGGAAGCTTTAAAGGGATGAGACAGTTTCGGTTGAGACCTAATTTCAGGTTTCTGACATTTTTTTGGTGGAATAATGAGAAACCTCTTACGAAATATGAAAGAGCATGTAATTCTATGAGGAATTCAACGTTTATTTGATGAAAATTGGTTTTGAAATGGCTGAGATATCCAAAAAAAGAGCGGTTCTAATAAAGTGTGGGACCCACACTTTATTATGATCGCCTTGTTTTACTTTGTTTTTGAATGTTTCAGTAATTCCAAACTCGATTTTCATCAAATCAACTTTGAATTCCTCTTAAAATGGTTTGGCCCTGTACTATATCATAAGTGTTTTCTTGGTATCTCGCAAAATTTAAGTTAAAAGCCCAATTCTCATCTCCACCAATACTGTACCATCCCTTTAAGCCTGAGAGCTGATGATGCCCAAATAAACTGTATTTAGAAATAGAGAGTGAGAGAGAGGAGCTAATAATGCCGAAAACAAAGATGTACTGTGAAAAACATTTGCGTGGGGACTTCTTCAAGATTTCGTTTTTCATGAAATTAATTTCCGTGCCATGCATATTATTCCACAACGATAATCTGGGTCCCAGAAAGTTTATTGCACGTGCCTCTTGCAAAATGGCAATTCTCTAACTGGGAAGGTTGTGCGTGTCAAATGTGCACTCTGATGTATTCTTATTTGGTGTGCACACCCCTCCACTCTTCTTTGCTCCGTGAAGTTTCTGTGTAAGTGACATTCGACAGGCTAATCGCACCAATGAGTAAGCATTAATCATTGCAAAATCTAAGGCATGCCGGGGTATCAGTCACCAAATATGAATATCATTTTTACCCCGCAGGGCTATAAAAAGAAATTCAGAAACAGCAATGATCGACTGAAATGTGAACGCCCACTAAAACATTTAAAATCCCCTATTTTAATAAGAATTCACAAAGTGACATTTAATTTGAGAGATTTCGTCTTATGATAATAGGTTGGTAATGATTTCTTGAATTTTTGAAGGTAGGTACCTACCTGGAGACTAGGAAATGCAGATTGCAAGACAGAACGAAAACATCCAGTAATCGACAAGGCGAGTTTCTGTGTGTCACAAATGTACACACTAGTAGTTATGTACATATGTATGATGTACTGTATGCATGGCTGTTTTAATGTGTATGTACACAGGTTGACCAGATTCATGGAGAACATTCTATATGGTATAGATATAGTACATACAGGCTGACCAGATCAGAGGAGAATTTTCTAGGTGGTATACAATGTAGCTATACAGTACATGCATGTAACAGGAAATACATTATAGCTCACTCAATCTAGATTGATTTCACCCATTCCAGAATGTTCTGGGAAGTGCTAACATATTTGGCCGAGTGAGGCACTGTCCCTGTAGCCCAATGTGATTGGTAGTTATTCTTGGCAATGATGTTTTGTACATAGATAGGCAGTGAATCATCCAGGATTCCTGGAACTTGGACTAGCTAGAATGTGTGGCCCCAGGTTGGAGAGAGTTATAGAATGTGCTAGAAGGGGGTGAATGGATAGTATATAAGCCAGAGAAATTCTGCAGTAGGCAGAGTACCCAACACCTCTGCTCTGAGAGTTACGTCACTTCTGGCTCTGAAGCGACTTGTTATAGTCAGTCCTGTGTTACCTGCTGACCTGTTATGTTTGTGGAGATACTTGGCCTGGGAGACATTTTGCCTGCAAATAATTAATTTCCCTTCATTGGAGATAGACTCCATATTTTAATGTCAACGGACATTGTTATGGCAAAGCTGTGACGGACTGGATTACTAGCGAGATATTACTGGCTGAATCATCATTCAACGCATCGACTGGACGTGGTCGTTGGATTCTGCACATTTCACTGTGAACATTATACTGTGGATCTATTGTGGATATATACCCTGGATTTATAACGCGGACTATTGTAACCTGTGCCTCTGGATTTACGTTTAAGGAATCATTCATCGGTGCATCGCGGATCATTCATTTGTGCATCAAGCATCGTATTTGGACACTACCAGGGAACTGTAGGGATTTCGTGATTTAGTGAGTAAGTGATTCCATTACTGACTTATATTTGTTTTCAGTGATCATTATTGTACTGATGTGAAAACCGATTACGAGTCTGTACCTACAATATCACTGTTAATAAACCGCCTGAACATCAGTTGATTGTTTCTTTTGTGCGATCATTCTCGGAGTGATTTTGGTCGTAATATGTGACACACGTAATATGGCTTTTAGGGACCTAGTCTACTGAAAATCTAGCAATCTGGGTCAAAATCAAAGTAAGAAGCTTAATTTTTGTTGCGTCTGGCGGAAGATACCAGAGGGAATGCATAACAGAAATATCGTTTATAATGTATATTAATGCCGTCAACGCAGCATTATAATCATTTATGAGCCATTTACGATGAGGATATGATTTAGTGATGGCACCAAAGAAGGGAAGTCAAAAGTTTACTACTTTTTTTTTCCTTTATGGCCATAAAAAAAATAGAACATTCAATAATGAGCAGGCTTTACAGACTAATGTACTCATTGAAGAGTGAAGGAGAAGTTGTGGCGATAATAATGCCAAGTGTCACGCCAAAAATCTATATTAGAACATAGAAAGTGAGAACAATGGCAGACGCTGTTGCATAAGTGGTTCTTCGTGAAGAGGCACGGGATATGAGAACTGAACTTTACTCGCTGGTACCGGTATATCATGTAGGCCTACGCTGTTGTTTGTCTGTAAATATTAGTGCTATCGTGGCAGTATGGCGGCTCTTCTTGTTCCCATTTCTCCCATTATACATTACTTTTTGGGTGGGGGCAACTTTTTATTTTTGTAATAAAAGATCACATACAACAGACTGTAATACTCACCGGTAACCACCCAGGGAATAATCCCCTTCTTTGCGAAAAGTGACGTTAATTCAAGTCTTGGATGTGTCGCTTCCTGAAGGGCTCACAATAGGATTAATCATGGCATTGCTCCAACGTGCACACTTCCCTTCATGTTGTCCCGAGCTGGTCACGTGAGGGCAGTAAACACATTTGGCGGTTTAACTATACTCAAGAGAATTCGCTGATCTCTAAGGGAAATAATCTTTACCACCCACATCGGCATACACTATGTACAGAGATCAAGACATCTCGTTTTCCTTGCGACAATATTCAGATGGAAAATGCATTTACGTCCGAGAAAGTATGCGTGGTAACAAAGCAGCTCGACGCATACGAGCGGTGGCTTTAATTGCTGGTAAAGCGTAAAATAATGCGTCGACTAAATATTCAGATATTTCCTACAGAGATCAAAGAAAGTACTTTAATGATTTTAGTGCCCTCATAAGATTAATGGTTATCCCCATCTCCGGTTTCCCTTGTGGGACGTGTTTACATAATTTGAGGAACCGACCTGAATGATAAATTATAATGTCCTAATTTTTGTTTCTATTATTATTTTACATTATTATTGTTATTTACTCTTCTTTGATCTTTACATTACTGTATTACTGAAACTGTATGATCCATCCCCTCCCTTTCTGGGGGGGGGGGGAGGGAAGAGGGGGAGTGGGTCACAGCTTTTCATAACTCTTTTGTGTATTTGTCTGTGTGTGTGTGGGGGGGGGGGTCGGTGTGTAGGGACACGCCTGATTCTGTTTCATCTTCAAATTAAAATAAGATTTACTCCGTATAATGATCCACAGAGGAGGAAAAACAAAAACAAAACTGTACAAATTTAACGGGAGCGTCTTCGCGAAAGACAACGAGTAAGCAAAACAGAGTTTGAGAGTTGAATGATTTTTTTTTGTAAGCTTCTGGATATCCGCAGTAACAGTAGTCATAAATAATTCTAAGACGAGTGGTATATTTTTTTTTTCATTGTTTCACTGATATTAGTAGGGAAGAAGAGTCTTCCTTGCTAAAACGTGTGCGTGTGTGGGTATGAATGTATGTGCTGGTTTGTTTTGTGTTTGTTTTGAATAAGGGAATATTCCCTTATTCCTTTTTGTGGGTGAGCGTTTCTACAAGGCAGCAAGGAGAAGATCAATTTGGGGGGCAACAGGTTCAAATTCAGTAGCAACCGGTTAAAGCTGAAAAACGGATTTGCCCGTAGGACTCGATGATGTCATCAAAGCATGCTCTCCTTTTGCGAGATGTTTGAAGTTGAAGTTTGAGGTTTATTTGACACCAAAAACTAAATATATATCTGCGATTACATGAGTCATTGATACATAAAAATTCACAAAATACATATTGAATGGACTTCTATGGCCCCATGAAAAGCCACATAATACAATGAAATTAATATTTCACGCCATGACAAAACCATATGCCAACAGTTATTGACAAATCCATTCTTATTTTAAAGGACATCATGATTACTCACAAATAACCAGTATTTATGCACACATACAGGTAAGGAGAAAATCTTGACACATATTTGTACAGAAATATATTACGTCACTTTAAAACATACACTAAAGTGCATATCCGTCATTTCAGTTGATCTTGTATCACAAAGGATAATGCTCCGATCTCTTTAATCAAAAGAGAAAGAATCATGTAAGCAAGGCCAAAATTAAAGGGATAGTACAGTATTGGTGGAGATGAGAATTGGGTCTTTAACTTTTTGCGAGATACCAAGAAAACACTTATGATATAGTACAGAACATACCGTTTTAAGAGGAATTCAATGTTTATTTGACAAAAATCGGGTTTGGAATGACTGAAACATGAAAAAACAAAGTAAAACAAAGTGATCGTAATAAAGTGTGGGTCCCACACTTTATTAGAATCGCTCTTTTTTGATATCTCAGCCATTTCAAAACCAATTTTCATCAAATAAACGTTGAATTCCTCATGGAATTACATGCTTCTCTCACATTTTATAAGAGGTTTCTCATTATCTCACCAAAGAATATTAAAACCTGAAATTAGGTCTCAACCATAACTGTGCAATCCCTTTAACATCAAAAGTGCAATTAAAAAGACATTGTTATACTAAGCTTGATTTTGCACATTACACTAGGTTTTACATGTTACTGCATTTGTAGCAAAGACATTTAGTACTGCTGACTTGAATTTCGGTATGACATATGAACAAGACATTAACCAATAATTAGGCTCATATTTGATTAAAGAGAGTATACAAGATTGCATGTTCGTATAAAGAGAGCTACACTTTCACAACAGGCATATTCGTTCGCTCTCATGCGACTTTGCTTTTGAAGACTATCGAGCAAATTGAGTTGGAACCCATGTATCATACACTGGAGCATCCTAGCGCAGTCGTTGGTTTGACGAGCAATATTGTTTCATTAAAAAAACATGATTATGATGTTTAGCATATATTATTGTATTTTCTTTTCAGAATAAAATGAACACAGTAATTCTTTCACAATACCACAAAGGGTTTCACTACGTTTGAAGAAGTTGAAACAAACAACACACCTTAAAACCTGATATTCTTATTATATCATACTCTTACAATTTGAACCTCTGTTAAGATTTCATCGATCAAAGAAAAACGTGAATTCACAATATCCCTCTGAATATTTGCACACATTTTGTTTTGTTTTGTTTTTTCATTTTTTTCTTTATACAGGGCATTACAGTACATGATTACCTTTACACAGAAAAATCATGATTTGCAACCGTAGTATTAAAAGAGGAATTAAAGACGATAATTAACAGGATGGTATAGTTTCGATTAAGATTAAGATAAAATTGTAAGAGGAATTCAAAGTTTATTTGATGAAAGTCAGTTCTAAAATGGCTGAGATATTAAAAAACAAAGTGGTTATAAGAGGTTGGTCCCACGTTAAATTACAACAAGTGAAAAAAATCTGATCTGAAATTGTCTTAAATCAATAACCCGAGGTAACCTGCATAGCTAATTTTACTCAAAATAATGAAGTATTTCATGACACTATTTTGACCACAGCTATTCACCTTATCAACTATACATCAACTTCATATGGTGGAGAGGGCGCTCGCTATGGAGGTTTGAGGAGGTATTTTTGTGAAGCTCCGGGAAGTCTACCCCAAATTCATCGAAATAACATACAAATGAACTAGTTACATCCCGTAGTTTTGTAACCTACTATGACTACGAGAAAAGGAGAAAAAGTGCCATCGAGAGAACCATATTCGCTCCGGCAAAAACGGGAAAAAGGAAAAACCCCAGCTCGACCCACCGTGGCAACTCGGACAAACCCACGCACACAAGCTGCAGACGCCTCATCTTCACCTGTACAACAAACGGACGCCAGGCCCATACACTCCACGAACGACAGGCCTATACATTCCATGGACGATAGCCCCGTACATTCTGTGGACGACTCAGCGAATTCAAATATGGCGTCATCCTCAGCTGACTGGGTAAGTCGAGCTGTCTTCCACGAAACAACTAACAAAATCATTGATAAACTTGACTCTCTCAATACCAATATAGTTGCAATGAGAAGTGAATTATCTGATATGCGTGCATCATTAACGGATCTACAGGTGGCAGCTGCCGATTCTTCCGCTAGATTAACCAAAATAGAGAACGAATCTTTGCCTGAAATGAAAAAGGAGAATGTGAAAGTTGAAACTGAACTGAGAGAAAAGATCCTTGCTCTTGAGATCCACGACAGAAAAATGAACCTACTGATATATGGGGTAGAAAAAAAGTCTGGAGTAACAACTATTGAAGCTGTGAGGAATGTGATAAAGGAGCTGAAATTTTCATCGGAAGAGGCCAACAACATGTTTCTGGTGAACGCCCACCGTCTTCCACGTCGACCTCCCCCGGGGGGAGAGGAAGGGCAGCGAGGACCCGACCCAATAATTGTCCGATTCGGATCCATGATTGACCGGGACGCAATACTCGGAGCTTTTCAACAAGCCCAGGTGCGAGCAACCAATCACAGGGACCCGCGCACCCCCCGTCCGACTTTCCGCATTGTCACTGATCTTCCCGCGCAACTTAAGAGACGGCGTTTCATGCTGGAACAGACGGCCTATCAACTGCGGAAAAAAGAAAACAAATCAACACGAATTAAGCTAGTTGGAGTCAAACTACAGCTCGAATGTAAGGAGAAGGGCTCCTCTACAGCTTGGCGACCAGTGAGCGAATGATGTTTTTTTTTTTTTTTTCCTTCGACATTTTTGGCAAGAATAATAATGAATTCAAACAGCTATGAACAACAGCCCATGTGCCAGATTCCTAGAAAAAATAAAACGAAATATTGATGTTGTACAGTACATTTGTAGTTGCTTATATGCATACATACAGTACATGTATGTAGGTTGACAGGTGCTGCTCAGAGAAGACGCCGCTCCGCAGATACTTTTTGTAAATGGAGACGGATATCACTATCAAAATAATATGGATGTAAACAGTTAATACTGATCTAATAATGTTACGTTTTGAGCTTGTTTCAATATATATTTATATATATATATTTTTTTTTTTTTTTTTGCTGATATGGAGTGATATTGAACAGAGAATTGTTCGTGTTTACTAGGGGTGGTGCTTTCTGTCATGTGGGAATGTGTTGTCTTTTTGAACATGAAGCTTTGCTCTTGCATGGTTGGAAGGGACGGGTTGGTTTTCACACCTTATTCTTGATTTGGTTGCAAATACATGTGTCATGTATGTATGTGCATGTGTGTGCAGGATATTGATGTGCGTTTAATGTTTATTATACACATGCATGCATAATATGTACATGTCTAAGACGTTATGGTGGTTTGTTTGAAGCATTTTCAGGGTTCACTTGGCCTGATATTCATATCAGACATGAGTACATTTATGTTGGTAAAAAGCACTGGTCTGCGGGCTGCAGAGAAAACAATGTTCAATGTCACGCAGAGGTGCCACCATTCCCTTGCGTCTCCTTTTATGCATGACACCTGCTGTACAAGACATAGTATATTGTGGAGGGATGACACATGCTAATTGTAATTATGTTATTTGCAGGTAGAAATTTCATCAAAGTGGCGACGGTATTATTTAAATATGTTATGAGTTTGTTTCAACTTGCTCTGCTGAAATGGAGTGGTATTGAACGGAGAATCGTTCGTGTTTACCAGGGGTGATGTTTCTGTCAAGCAAGAACATGCAAATGAATAGCCAGATATTCTGTAAGTTTCTTTTTTTTTTTTCTCTCTCTCTTTTAATTATGGGCTGTGTTTTTGCAGGGTTGGCAGGGACGGTTTGGTTTTTAACACTTGTGAAAGTTCATACAGGTTGGTTTATTCATGATTGGGTTGCATACATGTACACGTGTATACGTATGTACATTGTATGTGCACGTGTGGGTACTGAAAAGGATGTGTTTCCATACTTATAGAATACATGCATGCATAATATGTACATGTCTATGACATTATAGTAGTTTGTTTGGGGTATTTTTCAGGGTTCATTTGGCCTGATATGCAAAACAGACACTAGCATTTTGGTAAAAAACATAGGTCTTCGGGCTGCAGAGGTGTAATTGAAAACTGTGTACATTCTAATTGTAAATGTGTCATGCAGAGGTGCCACCATTCCCTTGCGTCTCGTTTTGTGCATGACACCTGCTGTACAAGTGTACTGTGAAGGAATGACACATGCTAATTGTAATTGTGTTATGCACAGGAAAATATTCATCTAAATGGCGGCGGTATTATTTGTGGTCAGTGTGATCAAGACAATAATGGATGCTGAAGTTAATAGTGATTTTAATATGTTAAGAGTTTGTTTCAATTTGTTCTGCTGATATGGAGTGGTATTGAACGGAGAATTGTTCGTGTTTACCAGGGGTGATGTTTCTGATACAGTATGCATGAACGTGCAAATGAATAGCCAGATATTCCGTTTAAGTTTCCTGTTTTGAATATGGGGCGGTGTTTTTGCATGGTTTGAAAGGACGGTTTGCTTTTGAACACCTGTGAAAGTTCACACAGGTATAGGTTTATTCATGATTGAATTCCAAATATACGTATGTATGTGCATGTGTGGGTACTGAAAAGGATGTGTTTCTATGTTTATAGAATACATGCATGCATTATAAATTTTTGTACATGACATTATTCTAGTTTGTTTGAGGAATTTCTCAGGGTTCATTTGGCCTCATATGCAAAACAGACATGAGCATTTTGGTAAAAAGCATCGGTCTGCGGGCTGCAGAGGTGTAATTGAAAACTGTGTACATTCTAATTGTAATTGTGTCACGCAGAGGTGCCACCATTCCCTTTGCGTCTCGTTTTGTGCATGACACCTGCCGTACAAGACTTAGTGTACTGTGAAGGGATGACACATGCTAATTGTAATTATGTTATGCACGGGAAAATATTTCATAAAAATGGCGGCGGTATTATTTGCGGTCAATGTGATCAAGCCAATAATGGATGCATAAGTTAATAGTGATTTTAATAAATTATGTTAAAAGTTTGTTTCAATCTGCTCTGCTGATATGGAGTGGTACTGTACGGAGAATATTGTTCGTGTTTACCAGGGGTGATGTTTCTGTCATGCATGAAAGTGCAAATGAATAGCCAGATATTCCGTAAGTTTCTTTTGTTTTTGAATATGGGGCGGTGTTTTTGAACGGTTTCAAAGGACAGTTGGGTTTTCAGCACTAATGCCTCTTGTGAAAGTTCACACAGGTTAGTCTATTATACGTATCTACATGTGTGTGCATGTGTGGGTATGGACAAGGATGTGTTTCTATGTTTATAAAACACACGCACGCATAATGTACATGTATGTGACATTATTGTAGTTTGTTTGAAGTATTTTCAGGATTCACATGGCCTGATATGCATATAAACAGGCATGAGTATGTAGGTAAAAAACATATATCTGCTGGATGCAGAGGTGTATTTGAAAACTGTGTACATGTACATTCTACATTTGTAATTGTAATTGTGTCACGCAGAGGTGCCGTCATTCCCCTGCGTCTCGGTTTGTGCATGACACCGGTTATACAAGTGTACTGTGAAGGGATGATACATGCTAATTGCAATTGTGTCACGCAGAGGTTGGTATTTCTTTTATGGGTGGATATCACTTGGGGTCAGTGTAATCAAGACAATATGGATGCTAAAGTTAATAGTGATTCTAATATTATGTTAAAGGGATAGTACAGTGTTGGTGGAGTTGAAAATTGGGCTTTTGGCTTTTTGTGAGATACCAGGAAGACTCTTGGGACATAGTACAGAGCGTACCATTTTAGGAGGAATTCGGGGTTTGTTCGGTGGGGATCGGGTTTGGAATGGCTGGGGCATCCAAAAGCAGAGTGAAACACAGCAATCGTAATAAAATGTGGGTCCCACACTTTATTAGAATCGCTCTGTTTTGGATGTCTCGGGCGTTTCGGGGCCGTTTTTCTTCGGATAGACGTTGAATTTCTCATGGAATTACATGCTTTATCATATTTCATAGGAGGTTTCTCATTATCTCACCAAAAAATGTTGGAAACCTGAAATTGGGTCTCAACCAGAACTATATAATCCCTTTAAGAGTTAGTTTCAGTTTGCTTTGCTGATATGCAGTGACATTGAACAGAGAATTGTTCGTGTTTACCAAGGGTGATGTTTTTTGACATGCATGAACGTGCAAATGAATAGGCAGATATTCCACATGTTTTCCTTTTGAATATGGGGCTATGTTTTTGCATGGCGGAAAGGGATAGGTTGGTTTTCAACACCTGTGAATGCTCAC
Source organism: Diadema setosum (assembly GCF_964275005.1). NCBI lineage: Eukaryota > Metazoa > Echinodermata > Echinoidea > Diadematoida > Diadematidae > Diadema > Diadema setosum. The sequence goes on from NC_092690.1 coordinate 31,159,096, forward strand.
ACAGGTTGGTTTATTCATGACTGGGTTGCAAAAGTGTATATCATACATGTATGTGCATGTGTGTGTATGGATATGGATGTGTGATTATACATTATATGTCTATACATACATGTATGCATAATATATACATGTTTATGGCATTATATGGTAGTTTTGTTTGAAGTATTTTCAGGGTTCCCTCGACCCGAGATACATGACAGACATGAATACGTTGGTACGAGGCATACGCGGGCTACAGGGGTGTACTAGTATTTGAAAGCAGTGTGTACATGCTAATTTTAATTGTTTCACGCAGAGGTGCCACCATTTCGTGGCATCTCGGTTTGCAAACATTTTTTCTAAGTACTCTGGGGGTAGGTGTTCCCATGGAGCTTCTTTTGGGGTTTTGGGTTTATTTTATCTTTAATTGTTGTTGAGGGGTCGCTTGAGACTCTTCGGGTAAGCAACCGAGTTTTGGTTAGCACGCCCTCTCCCGTGTGTGTTTTGCTATTTGTCTTTTGTAGTCTATTGTGTGTAATTCATTTGAAAACTACTTCCACAGGTTGTCCTTTTGCACGTTTTCTGAAAGTATATTTACCTAATGCAGGATAATGTAACATTTATTTCGATGAATTGTCGTGGCCTAGCGAATAGCCAAAAAAGGCAAGATGTTTTGTCTTATCTGAAGTCAAAAAAGTATGATGTTTGTTGTATTCAAGACACTCATTTTATACCGAGCACTGAGGCAGAAATCCGTAAGGAATGGAAAGGTGAATGTTTTCTTTCATGTAATACCTCAAATTCAAGAGGTGTCGCCATATTATTTAAAGACACAATCCCAGTAAAAGTTAATAGAGTTATGATAGATAAAACAGGAAACTTTGTGATATTAGATTTGAAATTATATGAATATAATCTGACATTTATATCTTTATATGGTCCGAATACTGATAAACCTGATTTTTTTGTTGACCTTCAAAAGATTATATTAGAATTCGAAAACCCACATACTATCCTTTGTGGTGATTGGAACTTAGTTCAGGATACAACCCTCGATACATATAATTATGTACATGTAAATAACCCTAGGGCCAAAAAACAATTAGACACAATGAAAAATGATTTAAGTTTATGTGATCCATGGAGAATATGTAATCCGGATGAAAGATGTTATACGTGGCGGCAACAAAATCCCTTTAAACAAAGTAGATTAGATTTCTTTTTGATATCCTCCGAATTGCTCTCTTTAGTTTGTAACACTGATATTTCTTCAGGTTACCGTACTGACCATGCTAAAGTTTCTCTTAGTTTAAATCTTAATGAGTTTAAACGGGGACCAGGGTTTTGGAAATTTAATAATATTTTATTGAAAGATGAAATATATGTTCAGAAAATTAAACAAATTATAAAAGATACAATTATATTTTATGCAAAGGGAAATGTCCAGTTTGATCACAGTGACAACGTAATTGGTGAATGTCAGCTAACTGTTAATGATCAGTTATTTTTTGAAATTTTAATGATGATAATACGTGGGGAAACTATTTCTTACGCTTCTTATATTAAAAAGCAAAATATTGATAGAGAAAAGGAATTGGAGAAAAATATAGAAAATTTAGAAGAAAAATTATTACTGTGTAATAATAAAAGCGAAATATTAGATGAAATAAATAAACAGAAAGAAGAATTTGAAATATTACGCTCAAAAGAAAATGAAAGAATCGCAATGAGAAGCAGGATTAAGTGGATGGAATTAGGAGAGAAGCCCTCAAAGTATTTCTTAACCTTGGAAAAACAGAATAATGTTAATAGACAAATTCGTCAGCTCTTTTGTAACAATGATATTATTATGAATCAATGCGATATACAGAAAGAAGTGTTTAAGTTTTATTCCAGTTTGTATGAAGAAAAAGAAACCATAGATGTAGATTTAGACTTATTATTGTCATCTTCTGACATACCAAAACTATCACAACAAATGTCGTTATCATTAGAAGGTCCCTTAAATGAAGAAGAGGTATACTCTGTGTTAAAAAATATGAAATGTAATAAATCTCCCGGATTAGACGGTTTTACCGTGGAGTTTTATCGTGTTTTTTGGAAGGAAATAAAATCTTTTTTGTTAAATTCCTTAAATTATGCTTATTTTTCAGGACAAATGTCGGGAGCACAAAAAATGGGAGTAATCACATTAATTCCAAAAGTAAATCAACCCCGACAGTTTCTAAAGAATTGGCGTCCAATTTCTTTATTGAATGTAATATATAAACTGGCATCTGGTTGTATAGCAAACAGATTTAAGAAATTTTTATCATATTTGATACATGGAAATCAAACCGGATTTTTGGAAGGTCGATACATTGGTGAAAATATTCGTTTACTGTATGATATACTTTTATATACAGAGTTACATGATATACCAGGTTTGTTACTTTTAATTGACTTCGAAAAGGCTTTTGATTCTGTGTCTCATAAGTTTCTTTTTAAAGTTTTAGATTTTTTTAACTTTGGCCAATCTATGAAAAAATGGGTTCAGTTGTTTTACAACAATGCTACTTCCAGTGTTTTAGTGAACGGTTATTTTACAGATAGATTCAAAATAGAACAGGGCTGTCGACAAGGAGATCCCTTGTCACCCTACCTTTTTCTGTTGGTCAGTGAAATTCTTGGAATTATGATTAGGCACACAAATTCTGTGGTTGGGTTGCAAATTAATGAAAAAAATTTTAAAGTATTACAATACGCAGATGATACACTTTTAACACTTAACGGATCAGATCAAGATCTAAAAGATGCTTTTGAGATTTTTGATACTTTTGCTAATATATCGAATTTAAGAATTAACCCCAGAAAGACTAAAATAATATGGATAGGAAAGAATCGGAATTGTAGAATTAAATTATTGGAAGATTGTAATTTTGACTGGATTTTTCAGGGTAGGTACTTTAGGTACCTGGGGATAGAATTTTCAGTTAAATTATATGAAATGGTTGAACAAAATTATTGTGAAAAAATGAAAGATATTACAAACACAATGACCTCCTGGTCTAAACGATCACTTACTGTTTTAGGAAGAATTACTGTAGTTAAATCATTATTGATGTCAAAATTAAATTATTTGTTGTTATCACTTCCTGAACCAAATTTTAAAACATTGACAGATATAAATCGTTGTTTTTATTCGTTTATATGGGAAAATAAACCCGATAAAATAAATAGAAATCAAATGTGCCAGCTATATTGTCATGGTGGTACTAAAATGATTGATATTTTCATGCATGCTAAATCTCTTAAAATATCCTGGATCAGAAGGTTTATTAGTGATCCGCAGACTGAAAATTATACGTTCCACATGTTCCGTTCTTTCTTGCCCCAACCAGTATCGTTTCATTTATTTATGGGGTCACTGTACTACAAAAAACTTGCCAATGTAATGTCTAATGATTTTTGGAAAGAGGTACTTCTGGCTTTTTCAGAATTTCTACAAATCAATACAAATGATAATTGGGCAAGCCAGCCTCTTTGGAATAATCCTTTGATTAAAATGAATAATAACACTGTATATTTTAAGTCTTGGTGTGAAAAAGGTGTACGATTTATAAATGACTTGTTAGATAATGATGGAAAATTTCTTTCATATTTTGAATTTCAGAGGAAGTTTGATATACAAACTAACTTTCTTCAGCACGGTGGACTGTGTAATTCTATCCAATCATTTGCAAAAAACCGCATGTCGAAAATAGCAGACCCTTTTATTCCTCATGGTTTAAATGTAATACTGAAACATAAGAAAGGTTGTTCTGATATTTATCAAACGTTGTTAAGACACACGTCAAAACATTGTAACAGTTTTGTTAAGTGGAGTAGCATGTTGGATCTTGATGATGAAACATGGTCTTTATACTGTTTAATTCCTTTTGAATCAACTATTGATATTAATATGAGGTGGTTTCAATTTAAGATTCTCAATAGAATATTATATATGAAAGATGCTCTTTTAAAATTTGGTTTTGTAACAGATAAAAAGTGTACGTTTTGTAATGACAGTGAGGAAACCATAATGCATATATTCTGTTCATGTCCTTATTCAAATAATATATGGAATAAGTTTGAGCGATGGTTACTTTTGAAGATAGATAAACAAATTGTATTTACAAACCAACACAAGTTATTCGGATTTTATGGTCTCAACAACAGTGCATTAAACTGTATGATGATTGTTATAAGAAGAGAAATTTTTTCAGCGAAATTAAAAAAGACCGTTCCGTCATTCGAACATATAATATCTGAGATAAAATGTTATTTTGAGATGGAAAAATGTATAAGTCAAATGAATAGTAGAGAAAAAACTTTTGTGAAAAAATGGGCTTTATTTATTAAGTGCTTTTGAATATTAAAATTGCATGATATTCATAGTGTTTTCAGGGTTATTTCTGCCAATAAAATAAAAAAAATGATATAAGTTATATGTTATATGTACAAGTGCAGTAGGCCACTCTTTGTCGATGTTTTGTATTTAAAAAATTATTTGTAAATGTGACTTTCTGAATATGTGTATGAATAAAACACCCTGTGGAAGGGAAAAAAAAAAAAAAAAAAAAAAAAAAAAAAAAAAAAAAAAAAAAAAAACTTCATATTTTGAGTTTGTTTTTTTTTATCAAAACGGAATACAGACGATTACAGTATCTATCAAACGCATGTAAGGACAAATTCAAGATATCAATTTAGTTACTCATCAGCAAGGGCTTCTCGCATGAATACCAGATTGCTCTGAAACTAGGAAGCTGGGGCCCGTTGCATAAAACTTACCATTGAATTTTAATGGTAACTACCATCAAAATTAGGCATCACAGCCAATCAGCATCAAGGATTATAAAATTTACCGCTAATTTGCAGACTTACCGCTAGAAAGGAGCGGTAAGTCCAGCGGTAAGGGTTTTATGCAACAGGGCCTAGGAAGAAAAGAAACAATCAGAGCTGACACTGATGCTGTGGTGACAATTCACAAGCGTCACCTTGAGCGTCTAGTTGTCGTGATGCCAGCCTAACAAAGTTCTTCTGTGCTTTTTTTTTTCTGTTTTGTTTTTTCCAGAAGGTCTGCCCGATCCTTGAGTTGTATCTCCTTAAAATTTGAACAACGGACTTCGAAGTGCAATGTGGTTACTTGTCGCGCAAGATTAATTCGGGTTATTGTTGGAAATATTCATTAAAAAAGCAATATACATCAGCATTCTGTACGACAGGCACCTCTTTACCCTTGAAGTGTCAAGAGAGTTGTATAAAGAAAAGCTCCAAGCTGCTTTCCATCCACTGTCAAGTCTGACTTAAACAAAAAAGGAGATGTTCTGCTGTTTCATGGCTGCCATTGATTATCCTAATTGAGTGAGAGAGAGAGAGAGAGAGTGGAAGGGTTGGTCTCTATCTAGGACAAGTACAATTCGATATGCGTAATATTTTTTGAAACGAAAGTAGAACGATGTGAGGTTTCAATGACAAAGCAGTAAACTTTATACATCCGGGTGTCATTGCGTCGATGCATAATGCCAGTCTCCATACTTGTGTATGGGTATCACGCTCATGAATACGTTTAGACATTTAAAGTATTATTTTGTTATATTTTATGTGATTTTATCACCTTCTGAGGGACCTATATGATAATATGTTTAGTTTTCAAGCTAGTTCTATCCCACAGACAGACAGACAATCACAATTTTTAAATGCATCCAAATAACACCGGCGACGTGAATCATACCTTACGTGATTCTTGATTGTTATATGTTGTTTGTGAGCATATTGCACTGTGTTCACGTTCCCCATTTATTTCTTTTGCTAACCTGTTTCCATGTATTTAGATTGTATGACTGTGGAAAACTTATTCGGATTCTTAGTTACGCAGGTTCAGGCGAATTTCAAATACCCATCTCTACGCCCATAATGTTAATGCTTCTTCACTCGTGCAACACTTCACTGAGAATCATCATGCTATTTCGGAATCAAGTCAAATTGCGTGATGAGGAATATGCAGCCATAACTCTATCATGTCTATACGATGATGAACAATTCCCCTAGTTTCTTATAAATTGTTGTCACCAATATCGTGAAGCTCTGACTCATCGCCCTCTTGTATTTTCATTCTTACCACTGTGAGCTCTTTACGTAGTTGAGGAAGATTGCATGGTATACACTGGGGGACTGAGCTGCTGCTGCAGTACGAAGATCCATATCAAATGGTCAAGGTTTTATATAACATATTGATTGTAAATGCCCTTTCATAGACGATCGGATCAAGCTTGTCGCATAAAACATATAATAATTATCTATTTCAACTTTTCACTGCACATTCATTGACATTATTCTAATTTATATTATAATTTCAGCCACAAAGTTGAATTTGTCAGAAACTGAAGTGATAGGCAGCTTTATGTACGTATGTAAATAGACGTTTATAGGTATAAATATACTTATTATAGATTTCAGATAATGTGTTGTGAAGAATTAAAATTGACAATTTTTTTTCTTTTTTTTGTAGGGGGGGGGGAGGGGGGTCATGCCACAAGCTTGCTTCACCCGTCTTTAAAATAGGGTACCTATCATTAAAGTCATAATAAGGGCACACTAGATAACAAGCATTAAGATTAATGCCACATTTACGTATATGATTTAAGTAAATGGAATATTGAATTGCACTATGGGCCTGCAAACGAGTATACCTTGACAGGGACAATGGGACTGAATCAAAAGTTGGCACAATCAAGCACTTATCATATTAGCATTATAGTTAAATCATACTTG